>NC_063350.1:36881476-36940259 GCF_021869965.1 Rhincodon typus
GGCCTGCTGTGTTCATCCAGCTCTGCACCTTGTTGTCATGTATTTTTTAGTATTGTGCAGTACCTACTATCTCTCACTAAAAAATACATGCCTGTATAGAATCAGTTTAGTGTATAGAGATTGTTATGCAGTTATATTATGAACTGTCAATGACATTTAAGTACAGAGGAGTTATCTCTGCAGATTTTCTTTCATATTTAACACCAGTCCAATTGAATCATTATTAATATAACACATCATAAATAATTTCAATGAATTCCTTCAAATTTTGTAAAATGTTATATTCCTGTTAAATTTTAAGCATAAATTATATGCTTAACATTACGCAGTGTTTTCAGACCATCATCGTTTTGCTTGGGTTCAAGATAAATCTTCCAGTATTCTATTTTTGTGTCCTAATTATTGTAATAAGCTTCAAAAGCTCATGCTATTCAACAAAAGTATGTGATTTATTAAATTGTTAAGAATGGTCTGCATTCCTCTCCTTGATTCAATTACTGCACCTGCTTTTACCTTTTATGCTCCTCACACTGAAACACTGGCTGCACTGTAAATGACAGCATTTATGACATAATCCCCTTTCCAGTCATCAGGATGTTCCTGAGTAAATAATGCTCACAGTTTATTCCAGACTGTACAAAGGCAGCAGCGACCCCTGCTGTCCAGAACCAACAATACTGAAAACAGTCAACTTGCATTGAATTCAGCTTCAGTGTGAAACACCCAAACACTCCATTCAAGGAGATGAAACGAGTTGCAGGGTGATTAACAGGCGTCACCTATTTTAGCCATACGTCCTGTTGTAGCTGGTTGGTTTAATAAATTGTATGATTTTTCAAAACTTCAACCTCTGAGATATTATCAAGAAATTTATTGGTTTATTTTGGAGAGTTAGCTCTTAAATCCTAATTTCAGCCCAAGGACTGTAACCAAAGTGTAGTGAGAGATACATGTCCTGCAAAAAATTTTAAAACTGAAATGTAGACAAGTGGCAATAAAAAAAAAGCATAGAAGTTTCTAAAACATACATAGGTTAATCAAAGTAGTTAAAAGCAAGCAAAATGCAACACACAAAAAAAAACTCCATTCATCTCTTTGTCCCTTGCTTCTTTCTGTTGGTCAAATAGTTCTTACTATTCTCCGCTACATTGGTTAAATATTCGGGAGTTTTCTACCTTTTAACTTTTAGGTTTGGCTTCTTAGAACTTTTGGGCTGAATTTCACACGAAATTGGCTAAGTGTCAATGGTGGCAAATTTCACAGAGAGTGGATTCTCCTTGAAACCTAGTGAGATCTCTAATGCTATTTCTCCAACTCGTCCCTCTTGCCGCAGGCAGAAATATTCATTACTGCCAGGGATCCCTCCTGGGATTCCTGGTGCCGCCACCACATTTAAAGCGCAGAGATAGCAAGAACTGCAGATGCTGGAGCCAGAGGAACACAGCAGGCCATGCAGCAGCAGAGGAGCAGGAAAGTTGACATTTCGGGTCAGGATCCTTCTTCAGACCCAAAACATCAGCTTTCCTGCTCCTCTGATGCTGCCTGGCCTGTAGTGTTCCTCCAGCTCCACACTGTGTTACATTTAAAGCGTAATTACACACCTGGTCAAATGCTGTTGGTCCAGAGCTTCACTGCACAGGTTTTGTGAATTATCCTAGACATGGCAGACAGGGGGAAATAAGCCTCCAAATGTGTCAAAATGGACCTGAAGGTCCCAAAAGATGTGTTGGTTCCAAAGAGGGATGTACTCCTACCCAGGACTGGCAGGGGAGACCATGGCACCAAACACTACCAGCTTGGTCCGAGAATGCCACCCAGGCCAAACTGTTTCCACAGTCCACAGGAGCACCTAGCAATGCAGGAAGAAGCTCAATGACCATCTCCACATCACAAGGGTAAATACTGCCATCTTCTTTCTGCTACTTCACATTCACTGGGTAGAATCTCAACAACGTGGGCTATGGTGAAATGCTTGACAGAATTGGGTGGGAGGTTCAATGAGGGCAATCTCAGCATTGAGATCACCCCATCTTTTATGCTTTTCTCGAGTGACAAGACGAATTTCTCTCTAAGCAGTGGCAAGTTCCCACCTGACACTTATTATTGCTTGTTAAACGCCTTATAATGAGATACCTAATTTTTCTGAAGAAGGGTCTAGGCCCGAAACGTCAGCCTTCCTGCTCGGCCTGCTGTGTTCATCCAGCTCTACACTTTGTTATCTCAGATTCTCCAGCATCTGCAGTTCCTACTATCTTTCTACCTAATTTGCCACATGACTATTCCAATTGTGATCTTACCAAACTCACCAAACACAGTAGCCATCAAGAAAACTCAACATGAAAACCAGAGTGGGTTCTTGGTGAGTTCAACTCGCCACTTGTTTCAAAGGACTTTCATTGAGCTGTGGGCACCAATATCTCTAGGTAGAGTCCGACCACATGCACCCCATGTTCACAGTCATTGGCATCTGTTATGTGCCAGCCTCTGAGAACCCTCATGGCACATCTCCAATCCTCTTGTAGGACACTTCTGCACTTTAGTGCTGCACCTCGTTGTGCACCAGTAGCTATTATTGTAAAGCTGCAGCAGAAATACTCAGGGGAATATATCCCACTCATGGACTGGACCAGGTTGTAACTCTGGACTCTTCACTCGCTGACACAGCGTTCATTCACTCTGAGCCTGCCTGGATTTTCACAGCATCCCTGCCCTGCATTGTCTTGCCCTTTCTCACTATGTCCTCTTAACTAACGATGTTAGGCTCATATGACATGTCTTGTCATGCTGTTTAGCGAAAGCACAAAACCAGGATGTTTATCAGGAGGTGTCAGTCAACTCAAAGTTGCTCAGGCGATCCTGGCACAGTAAGTCAAAAGTAGCCTCCTATACTGTCCCAGCCCAGCCCAGCCCAGCTTGGGGTGGTCAAGGACACGGTCCTCTCATCATAAAGGGTGAGAAGCTGAAGGATGGGCAGCCCACTACTCGCCTTGACTCTTTCTGCCCTATTGTGGCTGGTTTTCCTCCTGGAATGAGAAACAGGCAGTTATTATGGAATATGAAAGTTGGTGGCACGTCTATTAATGTAGATGCACAAGGGGAGGAGTTCTAAGCAGGTGATTAGGCAGTATAAAGGGCATGCGGGATTAATGGTGTAGGAGGAATTGAGTGGGTGAGAGCGAGTGAGGGATTTAGCAAGAAATTCACTTGGGTATCATGGCGAGAATCATTCCACTAAAATTGACGTGTTTTGCACTTAACCATAAAAGTGTAAGATTCACCACTGGGCCTATTCCCAACGAGGCTCATGCTCTACCCCTACTAATGCCAGCAACATCTTCCCTCACTCACACTGACACCCACCTTAACCCCTCAGACTATCAACCTTGAAATGCCCTTGGCATTGTCTACTCTCTGGCTCTGGCCATCTCACTACCTTTCTCCCAACAGTGCTGTCACTATCAGCTGTGCCAGTAACTTCCATCTCCCTCAATCTTTCCCTGTCATAGAGTCATAGTTATAGAGGCATACAGCACGGAAACAGGCGCTTCAGTCCAACCAGTCCATGCCGAACATGATTGCAAACTGAACTAGTCCCACCTGCCTTCTCCTGGCCCATATCCCTCCAATCCTTTCCTATTCATGTACCTATGTCTTTTGTGTCCAAATGTCTTTTAAACGTTATAATTGTACCCACCACTTACTGAGGAGATTCATTCCACACTTCCGTGCAAAAAATATCCCTCTCATGTCTTTTTTAAATATCTCTCCTCTCACCTTAAAATTGTGTCCCCTCGTCTTGAAATGCCCCATCCTAGGGAAAAGACAACTACCATTGATTCTATCTCTATCTCTCAGTATTTTATAAACTTCTACCAGGTCACCCCTCAACCTCCTATGCTCCAGTGAAAAACAGTCCCAGCCTAAGCAGCCTTTCTTTGTAACTTAAACCTTCCATACCTGTTAACATCCTGGTAAATCACTTCTGAACCCTCTCCAGCTTAATAATATCTTTTCTACTACTGGGTGACCAGAACTGGACAAAGTACTCCAGAAAAGGCCTCACCAATGTCCTGTACAACCTGAACATGACCTTCCAACTCCTATACTCAAAGGAATGAGCAATGAAGGTAAGCGTGCCAAACGCTTTCTTTTCCACCCTGTCTATATGTGACACAAACTTCAAACAATTATGTACCTCCACCCCTAGGTCCCTCTGTTCTACAACACTACCCAAGGTCCTACCATTAATTGCATAAACCCTACTCTTTGTTTGTTGTACCAAAATGCAATACCTCGCGCTTATCCAGATTGAACTCCATCTGCCATTTTTCAGGCAATTGACCCATTGGATCAAGATCCCTCTGTAATCTTAGAAAACCTTCTTCACAGATTAGTTATGATCTTGTTGAGTGGTACAGGAGGCATTAAGTGCCACATGGTCTTCTTCTGCTTCTACTTCAAAAATGCATGTGTCAGCAAGTCTAGGTTAGAGGAAGACTCTCCAAGAAAAGCATATCTCACTGTGCAAGTCAATCAAAAGATTGCAAATAATCAGGCTGAGGAAAGAAAAGGAATAAACTAAAATTCACCTTGGATTGATTCTGGAAAAATTGCATATTTATATAAAGGATCATGTTAAACCTGTTGCAAATATTTAATTTCCTAATTCAAGTGTTTTAGACCTCTTAGTTTTAGGAAGTAGATGCAAGATAAATGGAAACATATGAGTGATGAAATGGCAGACAATTCTGAAGTAAGTATGATTCAGAGCATCACCAGTCATCGCTCTCAACTTTACCTTTTTATTCTTCCCATAACTTGCCTTTCCACCTATTTTTGTGCTGTCTGTAAATTTGGCTACAGTACATTTGCTTCCATCACTCAAACCTTAATATATATTGTAAACAGTTGTTGTCCCAGCACTGATCCCTGTGGAACCTCACTGGATACAGGCTGTCAACCTGGAAGAAAACCCTTTATCTCCACTCGCTGTTTCCAGCCCATTAGTCAATCCTCTATGAATGCCAACATGCTAACTCCAACATAGTGGGCTCCTTTCTTATGCCTTATGCTTTTGTAATGTACCTTGTCAAATGCCTTCTGGAAGTCCAAATGCAACACATCTAGATTCTTTCTAACCACTCTGGTTGAGACTTGCTCGAAAAACTCTTACAAATTAGTCAGACACAATTTCCTTTTAATGCAGCCCAGCTGACCCTGCTTGATTAATTATGATTTTCCATATGTGCTGCTATTGCTTCCTTAATAATTGATTCCAACATTTTCTAACAATAGATGTTAGGCTAATCGGACTATAATTGCTCAATTTTGCTTTCCTCCCTTTTTGAACAGGAGAGTCACATTGGCAGTTCTTCAATTCTCTGGTACTTCTCCAGAATCCAAGGATTTTTGGAAATTTACAATCAATGCATCCACAATCTCTGTAGTTGCTTCTTTTAGGATCCAAGGGCGCAAGCCATCAGGGCCAAGGAACTTAACTGCCTTTAGCCCCATTGGTTTGGTACTTATTCCTCCACTGTATTCTTTATTACTAATGGGATGTTCAAAGATCACCATAAAGACTGACACAAAATATTTGTTTAATTCCTCTGCCATTTCCTTAATCCCCATAAGCGTCTCCCCAGATAATAAAGCTTTAATAAGTAACATTGCTGAAAATGAGGCGAGCAGGAATTGAGGAGTTTAAAAATAATACTGCCTGTGGTCCAGATAAATTATGTATGAGAAATCTCAAACATTTATTTAATTCAAATACTACTGTTCTTGCTAATTTTTTTTTAAAAGGTCTATGGATTAAAACATCCATCATGTTCAATGCATGTAGGATGGTTTTAATTCAAAATCAGAAGATTCAGTCTTTCTCAGAAGTATTGATAATTGAAGACCTATTATAATTGGCTCTGCTTTATTGCATCTGTTTATTAAAATGATGGTTATAATATTGGTAAAAGCAATTAGAATTAACCCAATACAGAAAGACATTGTGGAAGAAACATCTGCATGTAACAAAAATGTTACAATCCTGCAAAATTGTTTAAGGGATGCACAACAAAATAAGACAACACTTGTATAGGCAGTCCCCAAGTTGCGAATGGGGTCTGTTCTTGAGCCTATTTGCAAGTTTGAACACGGCGTAAGACAATATAAAATAACTATTTGTAAGTACAAGGCAACATCTGTATGTTGGATCTTTAAAATTAGTAATAATACAGGATAGCATTACTAAGTCGAATGCTCATAAATCAGGGATCCCTGTATTTGTTGATCTATAAAAAGCCTTTGACTCTGTCGGTCACAAATTGATTTTTAAGCATTGACAAAAATTAGGTGTTTGTTACAAATTTATTGGAAATTCATGGAGTGATGTCATAATAGTTACTGAATGTGGCAACAATTAAGCAAGGCCAATTTTAATTTGTAATGGAATTAAGTAGGGTTATCCTCTATCTCCACTATTATTCCATGTTGTTATTGAAAAGTTATTAAGCCCTCTGGAGGAAAAGGACGCTAATTAAAATCTATTTTCGCAGATTAAGAAACTGTACAGCCCTTGTTTTTGCTGATGATATTGCTGTAGTATATGATTCATATATTTGTACGAGTAAAATTCCTGTCAAAAATAGGCCTGCAAATTAATATTAAAAAGACTGCTGTGTTTTACACGATTACCAAAAACACATCCTTTCATTACAGCTATGAGGAAAAGTGGCATTTTAACGAGTCAGAATTGGACTATGGGCCCAGGTAAATTTGAAAAATATCTTGGGAGCTGTATGGATGCCTGGGTAAGAGTTTAAGAACCTAACTGGAAAAGTAAATTGCAAAATTTGATTGATAATTTGATACTGGAAACAACCAGTTGTTAGAAATTTTGAAATCATATATGATTGTAAAATTCTATTACCATTAAATACTTATCCCAGAACACTCTTACTAAATTGGATAGCATTAAAAAAAATGAGTAATGAATATGCTCCATTGTCATGCTGAACTTACTGATGGCCTCCTCCATACAAGAAATAGGAAAGGTGGTTGGGGACTTGTAAAGCTCAAATCCTGCTGCAATAATTAAGAAATTGGAGATCAGAATAATCAGATGGCATCATTAAAGGTTAATTAATTTACAGTGATGTGAACCTGGTCGATAAGATTTGGCAGTTTAAGAACTTGAAAATCCTATAGAAAGTCTGAAAAGTTACAAAGGAGTTGTAACAACTATCCAAGTGATGAGTACGCTCAGAGCACAATCAAAGATTTGGTCAAGAGATGTTCATAATTCCATTAATTTTAAAATAGTTATGGAAAAGGATACACCTGATCTGAAGGTTAAAATTCTGAATTACAATAAGGCAAATTTTGACGGCATTAGGCAAGAACTTTCAAAAGTTGATTGGGAGAGGCTATTTGCAGGTAAAGGGGTGATTGGAAAGTGGAAGGCCTTCAAAAATGAGATGAGAGTCCAGAGTCCGAATGTTCGTGTTAGTGTGAAGGGCAAAGCTGGCAGGTGTAGGGAATGCTGGATGACAAGAGAAATTGAGGTTCTGCTCAAGAAAAAGAAAGAGACATTTGTCAGGTATAGACAGCTAGGATCGAGTGAATCCCTTGAGGAGTATAAGGGCAGCAGGAGTACATTCAAGAAGGAAATCAGGACAGCTAAAAGGGGACATGAGATAACTTTGGCAAATAGGGTTAAGGAGAATCCAAAGAGATTCTATAAATATATTAAGAGTAACTTGCCAGAGAATAGGGCCCCTTAAATATCAATAACATCATCTATGTGTGGAACCGCAGGAGAGATACTAAACAACTATTTGACCTCAGTATTTGCTGTCGAGAAGGATACGGGAGCTAGAGAAATTGGAGGAATAAACAGTAATATCTTGAAAAGTCTCCATATTACGGAGGAGGAGCTTGATGTTTTAAACCACATAAAAGGTGGATAAATACCTGGAACCTAATCAGGTATACCCCAGAACTTTGTGGGGAAGCTAGGGAAGTAATTGCTGGGTGCCTTACTGAGATATTTTTATCAATAGCCACAGGTGAGGTGCCAGAAGACTGGAGGGTGGTTCGTGTGGTGCCATTATATATGAAGGGTGGTAAGGAAAAGTCAGGAAACTATGGACTGGTGAGCCTGACATCTGTGGTGGGTAAGTTGTTGGAGAGGATTCTGAGGGACATGATCTACATGTATTTGGAAAGGCAAGGACTAAGTAGAGATATGCAACATGGCTTTGTGCGTGGGAAATCGTGTCTCACTAACTTCATTGAGTTGTTTTAAAGTGACAAAGAAGATTGATAAAGGCAGACTGGTGGAAATTGTCTATATGGACTTCAGCAACGCATTTGATGCGGTTCTGCATGGCAGACTGGTTCACATGGAATTCAGGCAGACCTAGCCATTTAGATACAAAATTGGCTTAAGGTAAGAGACAGAGGGTGGTGGAGAACTGTGACCAGCTGTGTGCCAAAAGGATCGGTGCTGTGTCCACTGCTTTCTGTCATTGATATAAATGATTTGGATGTGAATATAGGAGGTATGGTTAGTAACTTTGCAAATAGCACCAAAATTGGCGGTGTAGTGGACAGTGAAGAAAGTTATCTGAGTACAACAGGACTTTGATCAGATGGGTCGAGGAGTTTAATTATGATAAATGTGAGGTGTTGCTTTTTGGTAAAGCAAACTAGGGCAGGACTTATACACTTAATGGTGGGACCCTGAGGAGTGTTGCTGACCAAAGATACGTTGGGGCGATGTTCATAGCTTGAAGGTGAAGTCACAGATAGACAGGGTATTGAAGAAGGCATTTGGTACAGTTGCCTTTATTGGTCATTGCATTGAATAGAGGAGTTGAGATGTGCTGTTATGGCCGTACAGTACATTGGTTAGGCCATTTTTGGAATATTGCATTCAGTTCTGGGCTCCCTACCATAGCAAAGCTGTTGTTAAACTTGAAAGGGTGTAGAAAAGACTTACAAAAATGTTGCTGGGTTTAAGCTATAGGGAAGAGGCTGAAGGGTGACCTGATAAAGGTTTATAAAATCATGAGGGTCATGGATAGAGTGAATAGTCAAGGACATTTTCCCAAAGTAGGGAAGTCCAAAACCAGAGGTCATAGGTTTAAGGTAAGAGGGGAAAGATATAAAAGGGACCGGAGGGATATTTTCATACAGAGGATGATGCGTGAATGCAATGAGCTGCCGCAGGAAGTGGTGGAGGCAGGTACAATTACAACATTTAAAGCACACCTGGATGGGTATATGAATAAGAAAGGTTTAGAGGGACCTGGGCTAAATACTGGCAAATCGGACTAGATTAATTTAGGATATCTGGTCAGCACAGATGAGTTGGACTGAAGGGTCTGTTTCTGTGCTGTACAACTCTATTACTGTATCAGATCAATGAGATTTTAATAAAAGCTGAAGAGAAACATTCCAAGGTCTATTACGTTTACTTTTGTTGATGACCGGTTATCAATAAATGGCTTTAATTCAATTTTCTGAAACATTCATAATTCATTAAAGCATTGCAACTTTGAACGAACACAAACTTAACAAAATATTTATCATCTATTATGAGGAAAGAACAAAATAAAAGCTGCAGGAGTGGATTTGAAAATGAAATACTTCCTTATATATTAGGTAGTTGTTTATGTCAAGAACCCGAGATTTATTATAATAAGATGATAGATGCAGTGAAAGATAAAGTTCTGAAACATGAATGGAAAGCACTGATGAACTGCACTTTAGGACTATGGATTGTAATCTCTGGAAATCTGACCTGATATTTGTGAACAATAAAATATGGTGTGGCTGATGGTATCGTCAGGTTCTAAGATAATGATGTATTATTGGAGAAGGCATGGATGATAAAATGTCAACATCTTGTACCCTTGCTTACTGATTGGCAAAATTAAGGTCAGTAACATTAATTTAATTGAATTTGTGGCAAGTGCATGGGGTAAATAGCTCCATCTAATTATAGCTTGTTGACTTTCTTACGGATCATAAACTATAAAATTACAGGTAACAAGATTATCAGTGCTTCTATCTTGGGACAAGAACTACTTTTATGGATACTAAACTATTGATTTTATGTCTTACTTAGTATAGCATGCTGTTTACTATGGTTTCATTTTAGAATTTAGGTGTTAAGATTATTTAGTATAAAATTTGTTAATAAAGTTGTTTTATTTGTTATAGATTGTTCAGTAAGGAAAAATAATCCATCTGGTTTTAGTTTTTTTTTTATTCGTTGACAGGATGAGGGCGTCGCTGACTAGGCAGCATTTATTGCCCATCCCTAATTGCCCAGAGGACAGTTAAGAGTCAACTACATTGCTGTGGGTCTGGAGTCACATGTAGGCCAGACCAGGTAAGGATGGCAGTTGCCTTCCTTAAAGGGCATTAGTGAATCAAATGGGTTTTTCCTGACAATCGACAATGAATTCAGTCATCATTAGATTCTTAATTCCAGATATTTATTGAATTCAAATTCCACCATCTGCCATGGCAGGATTCGAACCCAGGTCTCCAGAACATTATCTGGGTCTCTGGATTAACAGTCCAGTGATAACACCACTAGGCCAATGCCTCCCACCTATTTTGTATTAAGCAATTTTAATATAAGTCCCAGCTCTTTACAGTAATTTTTTTTTTAAATTTTGGTATCTTCCAACTTTTATTATACCAATGTGATGTCAAGGCCGAATTGGAATTTCATGGATGAACCACATGAATATTCAAAACATATTATTTAGAAAGACTTTGTTTTGCTGCCTCATAATCGGTGACACTCACCATTATTGGATAGGCCATTTTTTATTGGTGTGTCAACTGCATGAGATGAAAAAAACTGCCACGACTTCTTCATCTAACCTAGGGATTAAATTGGTGATTTTAAATATTTTAGCCCTTAAGATTGAGTTAGGTGAGGGCCCCTCATCACAGCTGCCTTCAATGAAATTATCCTTTTCCACTAATGTGGTCTCAATTGGAACTCACTTTCTCATTCCAGTTTCTTTCTCCTTTGCCCTTTTCTAGAATTTTCTCTCCTGTCCTCTTTTTGTCCCTCTCGTTCTTCAATTCCTGGAATTTTACTTCCATTTTTTTTCTTTTGGAATTCTAATTCTAATCTCTGTTGTTCCCGTTTCTCAGTTTCTACCTAGAATCACAGAGATGTACAGCATGGGAACAGACCCTTCGGTCCAACTTGTCCATGCCGACCAGATATCCTAAATTAATCTAGTCCCATTTGTCAGCATTTGGCCCATATCCCTCTAAACCCTTCCTATTCACATACCCATCCAGAAGCCTTTTAAATGCTGTTATTGTACCAGCCTCTACCACCTCTGCTGACAGCTTATTCCATAGACGCACCACCCTCTGTGTGAAAAAGTTGCCCCTCAGGTCTCTTTTATATCGTTCCCCTCTCACCTAAAACCTATGCCCTCAAGTTTTGTACTCACCCTAGAAAGAAGACCTTGGCTATTCACCCTATCCATGCCCCTCATGATTTTATAAACCTCTAATAAGGTCACCTTTCAGCCTCCGACTGAATAGGGCAGTCTATTCAGTCTCTCGCTATATCTCAAACCCTCCAACCCTGGCAACATCCTAGCAAATCTTATCTGAATCTTTTCAAGTTCAGAACATTGTTCCTATAGCACCTCTAAATACTCACCACCAATTTTGCAATTTTTGTTTTCTTGGCATTACCGTTAACTACTTATTTTCCACCTTTGTCACGACAACACCTTCAGTCTTTCCTAAGTTAGCTATGAAACCATTAACTTCAAACAAACATTTTAGCTCTTACATTTTAGTAACCCATTGAAATCTATTTTGCATTTTTCTTTCTCAAGTTATCAAAACTTTGTTTCCTCATTCCAATTTTTTCAATAGTCTTTTAGAATATGTCAGTCTAGTATGCAATGAAAAGAGATGAAAGTTTACCTCTTTTTTTAACATCCAGCCGACCACCCCCAGGTTGGTCACAGCATAGATTTATAATTCTTTTTAAATACACAGCTATATTCCACTTCAACTAAAACATAATTCACCAGGTCAAATGAGGGAGTCACTTGCAAGATTTGCCTCAGTGAAAGATAAAAGGAATTTTATTACTTACTAACCTGCCAAAAAAGTGACATCAAACACACACAAAAACAGGTATTAAATTTAAAAAAGTGTCCAGTACAAAAGTGAAGATCAAGAACAGGCAGCTTTTTTTTATAAAAAATTCCTTGAGTCCTTAACATTTTATGTTTAACCTACAACCACGATCGTTTATCTGATATACTTATCCTCAGCAGTGGCGAAATTTGTAGATATCCTTCAGTTCTTGGTAAATGTGCTTTATCACCTAACATCGTCTTCCAAGAAGCCGAGAAGGACAGGGAGACAGAACAATCTTTTTAGTTCTGCTAATCAAAATCTATATTGATCTCCCTCTGCCCTGAAAGTTGGGACCTGAAGTATATATACTGTGTATGCCTATGTCTAGCTTCGTTGAATGTTTCCAAGCTACGTAATTCACTGGTAACTTTCATCCCAACACGTGAAACCTCCAAACAGGTGTGAATTAAACAGGAGATGCAGCTCTGAATTACAATGACTTTTTATCACAATATTAATTCCAGTTCAAATTAATTATTTATTCTTGCTTTCATCACCTTGGTTCAACCTGGTCAAATGGACACTACTTCCTGAAAATCGTTTTGGTCCATGAAACATTATATTTTAAAACCAGATGATGGAGGTCAAAAATCAAGTAATTTCATAACACCATCATAACATACCCTCCTCTTAATCCAATCTGTGCGTCCCAATCTTAATTTCATTTCCTACACGATAGTTTGAATCTAATTTACTTAACACCCTTTTCTGTTTGTAGATTGTACCTCGGAGTCTAATTGGTCAAGAAGCTTCCCTACTATTTGGCCTGGACACCAAATTCAAATGTCTCCATTAACAAGCCTGGCACAAGTCTGTGCAACTTTGTGGGAGGTGAAGAGCAAAACCCATTAATTCACCACTCTCAGGAAAATCCAATCCATCATCGTCTATTTAGTTCTAAAATTGTTGCCTTACATTTCCAGAATTAAAAATGGTTATCAACCAGATTATATCTCCAATTAGGAATTTAATGCTTCACATCTTTGTTTTCTGCAGAAAAAGATCCAAAATGCGTAGATAAACATAGTATGCTGCACAAGAATATCTAATAATGATCTTCAAACATGGTGGCTTTGTAGAGCTGTCATATTTTGCTGGTACAACAGCCATTACATTTCATGTCAATGATAGAATTTTTTTTTTGAATGGGTATGCCCCTTTGTGATTTGAAAAGGTAGTTGTTCTGTGACCAAAATTACAATGGACCTCACCTCACCCTGTTAATAGGAAGTGTGTAAAATAACTGGTGACCATTCTCCTCTTTCCTAAGTGATCTACTTTCACTATTTGAATCTCACAACATGCAGCAAATATTTGGACATCTTCTAGGGATTACAGGACCTCTCTGACATACCCAAACATCAATTTACCTGTTTAAACCGCCAACTATATAATCCAACAAAATTTAGGTGTGAGTACGATCTTTATTTGTGCACCATCTGTTTGGACGTTTCATATTAGGCCCAGTTATAACCAAGGATGCAGTAAATATCCTCAATCCCACTGCAACCAGCCAGATATGATATTTATATTCATTCCTATAGTATGACAATGGTGGCCTGATATAAATTATGCTAGCTTTAAGGCTATTTTAACACAATTTTCTGTTCCAACACAGAAACACCACAACAAACATTTTTTTTCCCTATTTGCGTGTGCTATGAACTTGTTGCCGAAAGGCCCTGACAGCCATTTGTGAACCAATGAAATTTTGCAGGTTTAGAAAATCTTCCACCTAGTAAAAGCTGTCTACCTTCTTGTGTCACAGCCTCCTTTGCATAAAGGAATTGATGATTTGTTCTTAGAAAACAAGTTGTACAGTTGCCTTATGGTTTAATGGGCTAAAAAGTGGACGACTCCATCAAAGTTTGCTTTCACTGGTTTGTAAGAATCTGCGTGTTAGCGAGTTCACATGATAACCTCTATAAGATGGGAATAGAATTATTATGCTCCCTGTTAGATTCTATCTGGAAATCAGGCAGGAGATGAAATAATACAATAATACAGACTCCACAGTGTAGCATGAAATGCAACAAGTCTCCTCATCATCCCAAGTATCCTTACATATATCTGACATCTCAGCTTCTGAAAAGTGGGCGTTATGCACTAGAGTTCCAATGTCATGCACTCTCTCATCCACTTACTCCTTCCCACTGATGCCACCACTACTATTCTAATATCCAATTCACATGCTGAACAACATGGTCACTGCTGTCAGCATGCTGAAGGAAACATTATCTCAAAAGGACATCTAACAGCACTCAATAGCAAATAGCATACCAAAGATGATGCATAAACTTTGTGTTAAGTGTAACAAAAAGAAATACAAAGCTATACTGACATGCTAAGCACACAGCTTGCTCGTAAATAGCTACATTAATAATCAATAGCTAGACTATTAATTATTAATTTGTTGAGCTTGAGCAAATCAGGAGTATGATAACCATCATACATATTGACAGCTTGAAGTGTAATACATATGTACGACATGCGAGGCATTCAACTAAATAGTATACAGTATGCAAAGGGACATTGCTGTTTTGAAATAATAGAAAAGCTGAATTTTAATAGTTACCTAACATCTGAGGAAAAGAAAGAATTTCTATGTTTCTTGACCATCTTTAAAGCAATACACAGTATTTTTAAAAATTGTGTTAAAACAACTATGCGCTAACGTTAAGATAGAATAAAAGGGAAGTGCAGGCATAAGAGGAGAATCTTTATGGCTGTAATTCTAATTTTACTCTTTTCAGTGAAGCTATTAGACAGAATTCCTGTGCTCTCAATGCTTCTTGTCTCAAAAAAATGGAATCACAAACACAATCACAAAAGATCAGTCAAAACTCCAGAATATGTAATAAAAATAAAATTGGACTTCTTCCGTCACTTTAACAATTGTCCCAATAAAAATACAGCTTAAATTACATGGTATAGCACCTTTGTTATAAAAACAGCACATGCTCCATCATACTGCAAGGTACCTACAAGTTAAAATGAAAAACAATGTACACAGCAGACACTTCCTGTCCAACATCTGATGTATCAAACTCTGTTCTTAATGATAAATTTATATCGTGCCAGTATTATGCAATTTTGTACAAAACTTTGGTTGATTAGATCCAATTGTGTACTCCTCAAATAGCAAATCAGAAACATTAAAAGTATGAAACAATGAAGAAATTTATCCCAAAGCATTTGGTAATTGTAGCAATCTTACTGTTATGCTAACAAATCAGCCCGTTAGACTAGGATTGAACTGGGGTTAGGGAGTCCATGTTAGCTTTTAAAAGGTATTTAATCAACTCCCACTTCTCTCCTTAACCTTTACATCATGCTAGCTTTAAGAAATGACAGAGGCTACTCTCACTACCAGTACTGAAATATTTTAAAAGAATAAAATTGAAATCATTTTTATTTTTGTATTTCATCTTTTATGGCTATAAATGAGATAATACAGGTAGAAGATAAATAATAGAATTTACTTACAGATTTTCAACTTAAAAGAAACCAAAAATGCAGTTATTTAAAGGAGGATCAATACATCTCCCATGTAGGCTGAGATATGGGTCAGATCACAAAGCATTGAGACAGGGTAAAGAGTATGGAGCTGGAGAGCAGAACATTTGAGAGAATGGAGTTTGGAATCTGGAAGCAATAACACAAATAATCTTGATCTACGATGTATCCTCATTTGTATGAGCCAGTAACAAGATGAGCCTAAAATGCCTAAGATGGCTGACAAAAAAAATTAACAGAAAAAATCTGCACTATGTCTAGAAACACCTTCCTTGTATTACCTCACTTTTCATACCATTATACCCCAGCCCCTGGCTTCCCCCACCCCCCAAAATCAAAAAATGTTGACGACATCAGGTCAATTACAGAACAGGAACTGATCCTTTTTTGTACACTGGCGTATATAATGTTCTAAGGCAGGAACTGAGTCTAAGTGTGTGGAGAACAAGATCAAGGAGTTTGATAGCCAACCTTTATCCCTCAGGATTATTTTCAGTTAGGCTTGGCTGCTTGAACGGAGAAATACTCCTAGTTCAGAAAGTAATTTAAGGAGAAAGAATTTATGTTGAATTATGTCAGTGCTCGATAATATGTTCTGACTATTTACCATTCAACTCCAGCAGAAAATACCTGATCAGGCACAACAGTTGACAATTAAACTTTTCTTAGCCTGTCTTGAACTGCAAGGGCATAATACATAACAGTATCAAGAAAACCACCGACCAGGCGAGTCTAGACAAGTTTGATGGTCAGGACACCAGAATGTACAATCTGCTATACCTCAAATATGTACAAAATGTAAATTGGTTACTCAGTCCAGGGTCATTATATTTTTGGCTACTTTCAATGTTTGACGACAATTCAAAAATAATGAATGGTCATTTAGTCTTTAGATATAGTTGCTTATTTTACATCAGTTCCAATATATTTCAAAGCGTAGATACTATTTATACAGGATGCCTGTTTCGCCTGGAAATCAGTCAAAGTCTAGTTTCAGTCTTGTCGATCAGCAGAAACAAGTTGAGGTAAACATTCTACAGGTTATGATTATGGCTACATTATCAAGGGTATTGGGTAGTCATGAAAGCGGATTTGAGGTCACAATCAGATCAGCTATGATCTTATAAAATGGTAGGGCACACTTGAGGGTTTGTGTGGCCTACTTATGCTCCTAATTCATGTGTTTATACAGTTTCATGTGTATGGAACAGAATTACATCAATTACCAAGATAAGAACATATAGATTTCACTGTCACTATTTATTAGTCACTCCCATCCCAGGCAATTAGAACTCATTGCTAGCCCAAAGCCCAAACCTGTCTAACACGAGCACACGTCAATTTCCATTTGTAGAGTTTTGATAGCACAACGTTTTGGTAGCTGGAGTGCACCACAAGGATTCAGTTCATTTACCTAGATATGGGACAGAAAATTCAATCAATACCAAAGGAAATTTATGGATCACCAAGAGCTGCTCGTAATGCTGAATCCAAGGAAAATGAAAAAAGATAATATGCTGTAACCCAATTTTAGAAGTATACTTTGATGTAATATTGCAACATTTGCAATTTCTGCCCTTGACCTTTTTAAGGGAGATTACCAATTAGTACCTAACCAAAAGCAGCTTAGGTTGTGGATTCATGCCCACTGAGTAGCAGATTGTGATTTTACAGAACCATTTTACATTGAACCACTGTAACAGAGTCTTAGCCTATCTGTTGGATTGAAGTCCCAGAGTTACACAAAAATTGTTCGAACGCACTATATTGTCTTGTTCTATAAGAATACTCGTATCTGTGGCTACTGTAGATAAACTTCCAATACATAGAAAACAGCCAAACATATCCAAAAAATAATTTCTAGTACAACTGCCACAAGTGTATTACAAGACACTAGTATTCAGTCCACTGATGTACATGTAAAAGCTTATGACAAATTTATAAAGAGAATGTTTTTTCTAACCTGCATTTTATATGCACTTTTATATTTTAAGTGCGGTCAAAGCTATTGTATTTACAATTTAGCTTAAATATAATCCATGTATTACCCATAATGCACAATTTTAATATTTCATAATCAGGCTGACACAATAAAAGGCTATTAATAGAATACCATTAAGTTATGTTAAATTCTTTAATTTCTGAGACTGTTATATCCATACATCTAATATCTTAAACATTTTTCAACAAAATAGGCTTTTAATGGAAACAATGGTTGTTTAAGAGTTGTGGTGATACCCGCTGCTTTAAAATGTGGCTTTGTACAAACATGAATGTCAAAAAAGTCCTGGACACACCAAATAGTTATACATGTAGCTTGCATCCACATTACAGCAAACTAAGGTTAGTGGTCCAAAATACATCAGCCGTGTTCAGCATTTACTAGAGACAGCACAAAGGAAAAGTTGGCTCTGAAAGCAAGATAAACCCCATTGGCAGATGAAGACCAGAAAACAATACTGCACTGATCATTCCATCCTTTGTGTTTAGACTCTAATAAATAGCCCTGAGCTTTAATACTATTGCGAAGGGACAATAATTTAAAGGCCAAACCTGCAGCAAGTGTCTGTGTGATGTGCATATTCACAGCTTTAGCTAAATGTGCCACACTGGTCTCAACAGTACTAATTTCAATAGATAATTCCTGACAACAAAGATTCTACTGTGTAGACAGTGGTTACGCGCAAGATTATTTGTGTTATCATACAACTTTTGTCCAACAAAAACAATTAGTATTGGAATACATTTACAGTATTAAGATTAATTGCTTTTTAATGGGAATTATTCTTTTTCCAGTACTTTGAGATCTACAAGATGCGTCTAGAAAAAAATACTACAGTGGAGAATGAAGTAAGCTTGAATAGAGAGGGGTTAAATTCCAGATTAATTGCTGTAACTTTGTCCTTCTGGGGGCTGAGCGAGTTTTCCATTTTCTTTACACATCATTTGACGCCGAAGTTCCGTCAGAACAGCTTTGATACTATATGAATTCTGCCATTTAGCTAGGACTGATATGCTTTTTGGATCCACCTAGGAAAGATGCAAATATAAATTACACAACTATCTGCTTCTATACTTTTATTGCTTTTTAATTTAAACACAGGTAATTAAGTGAATTAGGCCATTAGCCTACCACTTTAAACAATTAGATTTCCATACATGTACATTATATATACTATATGAGTATCCTGTAAAGCACACACTTGATCTTCCTTATTATGAGCAAGGATATAGGAATTAAAATTTGCCGTTGGCATTCACAGTATACATTAGGGAATAATTATTTTAAAAGGTACTGCACAAAATACATTTAAACCAGAAAAAAATCCTCATTATTCCTGCTCAACTGGTACATGATGCCACACTAATGGTTAAAGGTGCCAATAAAGTAAGATAAAACGACAAAAGCTAAATAGAATGCTTGGAGCAAAATGAGAAATTAAAACATTTTGCTTGCATTAGGCACATTTGCAGCCTAAACATAGAGCATCTGTTTACTCCCAGTCAATGTTCTACTGCTAAGACTGGCTCCATCTTGTGGCATAAACCTAACTCAATTCAAGCCATTTAGGTTAGGTTAGAGGAATTTCAAGAATGGTCAGCTCTAGAAGCAAAACTGATGTATATTGCTATGGAGACATCAAATGAATTACCACGTTGCTACTTGTCTTTACTCATTCAATTAGGTTTAGTGCAACGGTACAATATGTGGATTAGGTAAAAAGCCAATTGCTCAAATATAAAACAAGAAAAAAATGCAGTTTTCACAGACAACTTTTAAAAACTAAATACTCATGCCATTTTTAAAGTAACTATGTGCACACAGACACACACATACTGGAGAAAGAAGTATCCTTCAATACAGGAAGGCATGAATTCCAGATTAATTGCTGTAACTTCATCTTTCTGTGGACATTCATCTCTTCTCAAAGCACTGACTCCATTTTGGGCAATAGTTGTATTGGCATCAGCTGGCTTCATTCTTGAAGTGTAAAATTAGAACTAAACTATGCAAGAGAACAATAATCTGGAATTCTCTCCTCCAAAAGGTTTTTTCATTTTTATTATTGAGATTGATAAGATTTTTGTTAGGCAAGGACATCAAGCGCCATTGTCAAAGATATGTAAATAGAGTTAAGGGTACAAAACACCATGACCTAACAATGTCAGAATACTTCAAGGGGCTGAATAGCCTACACCTATTGTTATGAATGTATCAAATGCTACGTGACATGAAAACAGGCTGAATGGGCCAAATGGCCACCCTTAGTGCTGCAATGACTTATGGAACACAGCCATGCTCTATCTTAAGGTGAGGGTTTGATGGATTGACAATGAATGCAAAACTTTGGTTAATTTTCCTATTTCTAATACATACTATTTACTCCAGTCGTATCACCCTAATGTATTGGTCCTAGCTGAGAAAAGTGAAAACAGTCCAGATCAAGAATAAAATTTGCATACTTTTGGTCTCCTATGGCTTTGCAAGCGACTAAGCCAGTGAATGAGTACTGTACTTAGTTTTATGATGGTTTGCTTATGCTTCATATAGAAAAAAAAATCAATGAAAATGTCTCAACAAAAATTAAGCCATTTGACAAGTGATGGGTCAAATTTTCTAATCACCTCAAAGAAAGCAATCACTGCACCACTGTGGTATTATAACAATGAGACCTCAGAAAAATTAATCAAACCATTGTGATTATTGCGAATAAGCACAGCGATCAATGGTGGCAATTATAAACTTACCGTTCCATTGGAACTATTTACTCCATTCATATTTATTTTTGTTACAAATCTAACATGTGGAGCTACCTCTGGATATCTAGGACCACAGTCTATTTTAAGGCTGTATATTCGGTTTTCATAAATTGTCTGTAAAAAGAAGAGGGGTCATTTAGCAACATTATTTAATAAACCAAACAGATTCAAATATTTCAAAGCAAATTACTACTGCAAACACTGGAAATCTTAAATAAAGACAAATTGCTGGAAATACTCAGCAGGCCTGGCAGCATCTGTGGAGACAGCAGAAGAGTTAATGTTTTGAGTTGAATATGATGTCTTCAGAACCTGAGGGTAAGGCTGTCGAAGGCAAGAGGGGGAGAAAGGACAAAAGGGATGGCCTGGGATAGGGGAGAGGCCTGGAGAGATTAAAATTCAAAGACACACTGGAACAAAAGACAAAACTAGTGGCAATGGTCATAGCAACATGACAAAGCATTTGTCCAGAATGAGTCTAAGTACCAGAACAATGAGCAACTCTGTTTGGCAACAAAAACATTTAAAAAAAAGACTCAAAAACAGCACATGGCAAACAAAAAAAATCAAAATAGAGGCAGAGTCCATTATCTTAAATTGTTGAACTCATTGTTGAGTCCCGAGGGTTGTAAACGGCCTAATCAGAAGTCAGATGCTGTTTCTTGAGCCTGCATTGAGCAACACTGCAGTGGACTCAGCACAGACATTTAAGCCTGAGAGCCAGTTGGTTACTTAAAATGACAAACAACCGAAAGCTTGGGTCACGTTTTCAGATCGAGTGGAGAGGTCCTGCTCAAATTCTCAAATGCTGACAGTAATTAGATCAGGCAACACCTGTGGAAAGAGAGAGAGAGCGTGATTTCAGGTTAATGATCTCTCATCCACTTTTTCAGTCTAATAAAAGATTATCAACCTGAAATATTAACTATTTCTCTCTCTGTAGATGCTTCTTTGATCTGCTGAATATCACCAGTATATTCTTTTTCATTCTTGGATTACTAGGAAATAATTTGATAATTCCTTAGAGCATTGTGTGAGTCACGTATCCATGGTCAAACATCACTCAAATCTCATGCAGAAATGCAAAATTAATCGAAAAAAACTACAGCGTTGCTGACCTTAACCTCGAATGGACTATAACTCAAAGTGAGGAAATGCTGTTTTGATTATGCGACTTCCTTGTCTGGAGTACAAAGTTTAGTTTTGTTTACCAAACCTCTGGAAACATATTCCCCTTGAAGCTGCAAGTGTTTCTTCACCAAGTATCAGGGCTTAGGCAGCAAATTACAGAGACATAATTCAAATACTTCCTTGAGATTAGAAAGTTGAAGGTAATCTAATTGACACTGTTAAAATGGTTAAAACATATGACAGTTCCTCTATATCCAAATGAGTTAGTGGGGTCACGATCTGAAAAGTAGAGTTAAGCCACTTACTAGTGAAACCAGGAAGCACTTTTTCACAAAGAGCAAGTGGAAAACTGGGACTCATTCCTCAAGTGATTGTGTATCCTGGGTCAACTGATGAATAAATTTGTGCACAATAAAAGCATGAAGAGATACGGAATATAAAGACAGATTTATGGTATATGGGAAAATTATTCTATCGGAGTATGTTTTATAAAAGAACCAAATCCTATATTCAAATTCTGCAGCTCTAACATGTCTTTCAAAATAAACAATGGTACTTGAGGTTATATGTAAACCTTGGTAATGTAAGCTTGCACATTTTCCTGTAACTGTGTGAAACTGAACTGAGCTAGTCAAATCTAGTATATAACTGACAAGATATCTGGATTTGTGAGAATTCTCTTACTTAGAAATGTTATAGGTGAGGGCTAATGCCAGATGCTAGGCAGAATGGTATATAATCAGAAGGCATGGCCAAGGGAGTCCTGAATATTTACTCTGGATTTCATAAGGCCTCACGGCAGCAAGGCAAGCATTTGGTAGGGAAACCTCCTCTGATTACCATCATTTGTCCTGCTGTTGCTTTTGAACCTGCACTTCTTTATGCTAAATACCACTTCGCAGAAACTCTAAGGGTGGCAAGGGCACAGAACATATTCTTGGCAGAGGGCTTTCATGTCCATTACCAAGAGTGACTCAGTGGGTATCACGATTCACTAAAATGGTTAAGTCCTGAAGGATACAGCTACCAGGCAATGAGAGAACCATTCAAGCAAAAAACCCACATGACTTCCTCCTCACTAATCCATCGTAGATGCATCAATGCATTCACACTAAGGGTAAATCCACAGTGCTGTGTCTCACTACCATGGCACTAAACAGAATAGATTGAGAACAGATCTTCTGCACATTCCTGATGCGTCTTGTGCCATCAGCAGCAGAAGTGTACGTAACCACAACCTGTAACCCAGAACAAGAAAACAGCCGGAGATATTGAAAGAGACATTTCAAAAAGTTCAGTAAAAAATACATTCCATGAAAAACAAAAATTAAGATACGCATACAGCTAACTTGAGATGGGGAGTGAGACCTAGGGGTGCAGGTCCGTAGTTTCTTGAAAGTGGAGTCACAGATAAACAGGGTGGTAAAGGTGGCATTTGACACACTTGCCTTCATTTGTCAGAGCAGAGTATAGATGTTGGGACGTCATGTTGTACAGAGCATTGTGAGGCCACTTTTAGAATACTGCATCCAATTCTGGTTGCCCTTCTATAGGAAGAATGCTATTAATGTTGAGAGGGTGCAAAAAAAAGATTTAGAAGGATGTTGCCAGGACTGGAGGGTTTGAGTCATAGGGAGAGGCTGAAGAGCCTGTGGCTTTTCACTCTGGAGCATTGGAGTCTGAGGGTTGACCTTAGAGGTTTATAAGGTCATGGGGGACATGGATAGGGTGAATAGTCAAGGTCTTTTTCCTAGGGTAGGGAGTCCAAAACTAGAGGGCATAGGTTTCAGGTGAGAGGGGAAAGATTTAAAAAGGACGTGAGGTGTAACTTTTTTCACACAGAGAGTGGTGCATGCATGGAATGAACTGTCAGGAAGTGGAGGAGGCTGGTACAATTATGACATTTAAAAGGCATCTGAACGGGTATATGAATAGAAAGGGTTTAGAGGGATATGGGCTAAATGTTGGCAAATGGGACTAGGTCAAATTGGAATGTCTGGCCAGCATGGATGATTTGGACTGAAGAGTCTGTTTCCATGTTGTATGACTCTAACTAAGATGTTGATGGATAAGTCAGCCTTTGAAGTCTCAAAAACATCTCCAAAAAAGGTCAACTTATATGCCAAATGTAAACGTGTAATGCCAACATTATTATGTCATCTTTGTTGTTTGTTCATCAAGCAGTCTGCTTTATATGGGCATCTTAAAAACTCTCACATATCTTCACAACACAGTCTGTATTCGTTGACTGATTTCTTGCAGCTAGTAATTGTAAAGGTAAGTCAACATTAATTTGAAAAACTGACTGACTACTAATGCAAGTACAGCATGTTGTGCCTGAACAGTGAACTCAACTTATATGCTATGTATAAGCAAAAACATGATTTTTGAGGCTGAAGAAATTACATCATCTTATACATCACAATCAAAGGTACTAGGGGAAATTAAGGAAAGTATTAATTTAAAAGAGGTGGCTTATAATGCTGCAAAGCATACCAGTAAGCCTGAGGATTAGAGTGTTTCACTTGGACTGGACTGATAGCAATTAACATTCAAATCCAAGTGCCAGGCATGACCGTCTCCAATCAGACAGTCTCCAATGATCTCACGTTTACATTAAATGGCACTGATATTGCTAACTTAGTAAACAGAAGTCTGACTTAACCAGCCACATAAACACCATGGCTACAACAGCAAAGTGCATTAAGTATTAATTCCTTCCAAGACCAAGATCTGTGCTTCACCTACAAGAAGCATTGCAGCAATTTATCAAGGCTTTGTCAAAAGCACCTTCCAAATGCACAACCTCTATCTTACAGAAGAAGAACATCAGCAAGTACACTGAAACACCATATCCTTCAAGTCACACATCATCCTGACTTGAAAATAGATCACTACTCATAGTTGTTTGGAATTACTGAATTTGAAAACAAAAACAGTGTGACACATGGATAAATTAAGAACAGTTAATGTATCTATGGAATTTTTTCCAAGAGTGCATTAAACGCAAGGTTATGCTATTTTTAAATTTCTGAATATACTAATAATACTAAGGTGAGACATGGTGCTATGACTGAATGGGTGTTTATGCAAGAGTAAGCAGACTGATAATAAGTACTAATTTATGCCATGCTTTGACTCTGCACTTGGTTTGAAGTATGGATATTTCTTTCATTTTTTAATTTGATTTGCTCACGCTGCTACATTGCTTTGATAGATGAGCACATCATAAACAGTTTTAAAACATGCTGCACTATAAACACACTTCAGTGTTAGCAGTCTCACAATGCAATTAACACTCCACTAAACACATAATAAATCTCTGTTAACATGGATTCTCTGAAAGCAACTTGTTTGTCCTTGTGCATGGTTTCAATTTTGGTGGGCCTTTGTCCCGAATCAAACAGGAAGAGGAATTTGCTGAGTTTGAACCTCTCTACTCCCAGTTATTCTTCACAAACCACTGTCTAGCAAGGACATTGAATCCTTGAAATCACACTGAACTGATCGAGAGTGCACGTATTGCGGGATTCCAAATGATGATGTCTCCAATCTTCACATGCAATGCAAGGCTTCAAGGCCAACCTGGGCACACATATCAGTACGTGACAACAGGATCTAAACAGTTATCCTTAATAAGTGTCAATGTATCAATAAAATACATGCCATTTTTAATGATGGATCTAAATTTGTATCTTTTGGACGTAACACTCAACATGATTTACTCCAATGTTTAAAAAAAGCTTGCTGGACTTGTGTAACAGCACAAGCTGCTGGGTTACATATACAATAGGTTCTGTCCTCACATCATGAGACGTGGATATGTAACAGTTGTCCAAGATATGCAAAAGTGATGCCCCTTTATGTCCTATCTTATCTATGACTGTTTCTGCACAACATAAACCGGCCAAATTTTTTCTATTCACTTGTGGAACGTGGACATTGCTAGCTGGCCAGTATTTTTATTGCCTGTCCATAGTTGCCCTCGAGAAGGTGGTGGTGAGTTGCCTTCTTCAACTGCTGCAGTCCACATGCCGATGGCTGACCTACAATACCCTCAGGAAGGAAATTCCAGGATTTTGACCCGGCAACAATGAAGGAAATAGGCAAATAGCTACAAACAGTTTTGGGCAGGTTTCCTATGTGCATGTTGAATGATCCTTTCACATTTGCAAAGACCATATAGGACTTTCATATCAATAATGCAACTTTCATATGCTTATGTGACATTGCTAGCCTATTCACCAATGTACTGCAAAAGAAGTCATAGGTATCCGCACTGTAGCACTCTATCATGGTGATTTAGACCTGCCACCATTGTGTGAATCAGTATTCATTGAAGTTATGAACACAACAGCTTGCACATTTGAATCCAGTTTTAACGACAGCATGTACGCACAAACAGATGTTGTTGTCACAGGTTCTCAAGTAGGACCAGCTCTTCTAAACAGCCTTGTTGTGTTCCATGAGAAGCATGGCATGACACCCAATCTCCTACATCTTGTATACTTCCAAAATGAAAATGATACGTTTGCTATAGTTGAATTCACAGCCACATGCAAAAATGCCCATACATACCTTCATGATCCCTATCTTGTGCTTAAGTTTACATTTGAAATGAAGCAGTCAAATGAATATCCTTTCCTTGATGTCCTAGTTAAGTAATCAGCCAAGGTGTTCACTACGCTGTCTACCAACACCTACTTTCATTGGTCAACATACATGTTGTGATTCCTATTGTTACATGCACCATGCGAGGTAAAGCAATGTGGACGTATCCAGCTGAACCCCAATTTCTCACAGGGCAGTTAAGAGTTAATCACATTGCTGTGGGCCTTGAGTCGCATAGTACAGACCATTTAAGGATGTCAAGAGATTTCCTTCCCCAAACAGCATTAGTGAACCGGATGGTTTTTACAAAAATCAGGATTGGCTATATAGTTGCCATGGGCGGGATTCAAACCCATTAGTCTGGGTTTTAGATTACTAGCTCGCTGATGTGTCCACTATGCACACTCCCCACAACTGCAGCAGTTCAAGCTGGTGGCTCACCATACCCTTGTCAAGTATAATTTGGGATGTGCAAGAAACGCTGGCCTTGCCAGCAATGTCCATATTCTGTGAACAAAAAATAATGGAATAAACGTAAAGGTTCACCAAGACTAAACAGAACATCAAAGCAGCCTCAAGGCGCCGAATAGCTTACTTCTGCATCCAAAGGAATTGCAATCAAAACAATGCTTATTCAGTACTCTCAAGTTCTGCATTTCCAAACACTCACCTAAAGCTGTGAAACTATCCCATTAATCCAAAAATACATACATCCTGTAGGATCAAACACTAAATTAGTATCACTGTAATTATGAATTTTCATTTTTAAAACCATACTTACTCTTGCAGGTCCAATAATCATTCCTGTCCACCTTGTAAGTGTCATATCTTCATCGTCTTCAAGTCCCCAACTTACTGTCCCATCACTTGCTCCCTTCTGGCCGTCTTCTAGCTCTTCCAAAAGGCGGAAATTGCGTGGAACTGTTACAGCTGCAACAAATAAAATAAGCTTAAACTACAACTGTAGGGACATCAAATTATTCCCACATGACTGAGTTGTAATACTTTAAAAAATGAGTCACTATACAACAAAAAAAAATCAGATTGTTACTAGGTCAGTGACACATACAATGCTGCGATTCACAATCTAAGCTAGCTCTGGTTGGTGAAGGAGGGAATTAAAATTAGGGAGGCAAATTTAGGTTTAGATAGCAAAAACAGCATATGCAAAAATCATTCAAGTAATTTTCTTGTTCTTTAAAAGAATGTCAGAGAACGGCTTATAAATGTTTCCTAATTATATAGTGCGTACTGAAGTATTAGAGAATTATAACACCTGATAACTTTAATTAACATGAATTGACTTGATCACAAATGAGTAGCACTGGAGAAAAGATTTGAAATTTCAGCATCTGCTTTATCATTGTTACCTTCAACCTGTCTAAATACCAATTACTGACTCAGAATTCACATGTTAAAATATTAAAGGTTGATAGAAATTAGGCAACTTTACAGCTTTTGTTATTTAAATACAATGCTTGTTTTTAAAAAAAAGCTTGTATTTTTTAAAAAAAGGCTGAGAATTATATTGCACTTTTCACAACCACCTGACATCTTACCAAGTGTTTTACAGCCAATTCACTGCTGTAACAGCCAAGTTGTGCACAACAAACTCCCACAAACAGCAATGTGCTAATGGTAAGATAAACTATTTTTATGATATTGTCTGAAGTATCGGCCATTTACACTTAGTTATTTTTGTCAAATTCATTGTTACTGAAGGATAAAAAGAATACATTTAATACATGCTCTGATCTGTCTGTCTCCAAATTTCACATCTGAATTTTGGCAAAAAAAATCTTTTGTCCAACATAATTAACAAGAGTCAATTTTATTTTGTATACTAAAAATTGTCACGGACTCTGATTTTTAGTTAAACTCCATTCAGAAGTGGTAACAGCACACCTGAAAGTTCCCCTCCAAGCTATTCTCAATCCTGATTTGGAACTATATTGCAGTTTCTTCAAAGTCGCTGCATCAAAGTCCTGGAACTCCCTTCCTAAAAGTTCTGTGCTTGTACCCATGCCACATGAATTGCAATGTTCAAAGAAAGGAATTCTGTACCACTTTTTAAAGAGTTATTAGAGCTTGGAAACAACTGGCTGTTATGCTAGTGCCACCAACATTCCCTTAACAAATAAAGAAAGGCAGACCCTACGGAATCTGCTGGCCAGCCTCTAATTTTTTGTATTAGGTAGGCCAGATTTTGCACAGACACATGACTTTGCACATTTAACATTTGTGATGCCAGTCTTTAAATCATTCTAAAACAAAAGCAACAAGAAGCTGAAGGTGCATAAGTTTATCACTGCGAGATTTCCATGCAACAGTGCAATCCTACTCAATTGCAAAACAAATCAAACACGGCAAAACCAGATGAAATGCAGTACAGGTTTGCAAACTCTAAAAATAGAAGTAATTTACTTCCTGTAATTACCTTATCACACTGAACCTACAGGAAGTAACTTACTTTTGGCAAAGTGCAATATTTTCAATAAAACTAATGCAATAGTTGAGAATACTAATTAACATCTTTCAGGTTAAAGTACAAATAATTTTGAAACAAAAATGCAAACATTTTTCTGCCTTCCATCCTGTATGAGTGCATTCTATTAGAATTAAATCAATCATACAACTTTGTTTCATCTACCTTAAAAGGTAGATGGGGTTAAAAGGCGCTGATTAATGATTTGTGCTTTTTAAAATAGAATCAAACAGTTGCTGAAGCACTTATCTTTAGTTAATACAGTTGCTAAGAGGTTGGAGATAAATGGGAAAAGTGAAACATAGTACTGGAGTGATGCAGTAATTAAGAAAAGATCAAAATTAGTTGCTTCCATCCTATTAGACAAACTTTTTGTTTACCTCAATAACTCCTTTAACATCAATATCTTCCCTATATGCCTTAGATGAGTCCTAAAAACAGGGGCTATACAATGTGCATTGTTACTGTTTTGTAGGATCAGCTGGCACATACACATCTATATCAAACCTCTGCAATAAAGACAAAGTAGTACTGTTGCGGAAGATCTGAAATCAAAGCAAATTGTTAACAGAGTTAACGTTGAGGCTGATTTTCAAAACCTATTGGATATGAAACATTAAACTCTGTTTGCCGCACAGTTGCTGTCAGACAAGCTGAGTTTCTCCAGCACTTTGTTTTTAATGCCAAACCTTTGCATCCGAGCGAGACGTTTGTGTTGAAGATGATTGGGGAGGTGGGGGGTGGGGGCAGGTGGCAGGACCCAACAACAGATCGATAAGGAAAGAAGCGTTAAGAAAAATACAGGTAGCAACATTTTGAACAAATTGATGTACAATATTAGGAAGCTGACAGAGAAGTACTGGAACTGGAATATGAAGATGAAAAAACACGATCATTTTTAGCAGAGGATTTATGGAGATGATGGTAGAACTAAGGTGGTTTTTATGGCGAAGGTATGAGAAATATACTCAGTTTACATTTGAGTAGGATGCTATGTTTGAGTATAGTCTGCTACAAACTTAGAATGTGCCAATGACAGAACCAGCTGCAAGGGCAGAGTTTGTGTCAGTCTAAAAATAAGGGCTTCAATATTTGTTATGTCTATATGAAGGAAATGGAAGTTCTTCTAATACTACATGACAGATGTGTAAGTCTGACAACACAGATTTAATGGAGGGAGAGAAATCATAGAGAGGCGAAGAGACTGACATTATTAGTGTACTTGTGGAAACTAATCGGGAACAAGAACAGAAGTTGCTGGAAAAGCTCAGCAGGTGTAGCAGCATGTGAAGAAAAAAATAATCAGAGTTAACGTTTCGGCTCCAGTAAACCTTCCTCAGAACCGGACCCAAAATGTTAACTCTGATTTGTTTCTTCACAGATGCTGCCAGACCCACTGAGCTTTTCCAGCAACTTCTGTTTCTGTTCCCGATTTACAGCATCCGCAGTTCTTTCGGTTTTTATTGTGGAAACAAATCCCTTGCTTCCAGATGATGCCGTTAAGTTGGCAAATGAATAAGGAAGTTGAGGGGTACAAACTTTTGAGGTGGGGGTGGGGCACTCTAAAGACACTGAAAAACACTGAAGGAACAGGCAATATTATTTCCAAGAGAGGATGGTGAGTGGCTTAGAGAGGAATCTGTAGGCAAAGGCATTCCCATGTCGCTGCTCCTCTTGCCCTTCTAGATGCTGCAGGTTGTGTCCAAAAAATGTTGGCGAAGAAGCTCTGGTGAATTTCTGCAGTGCATCTTGTAGATAGCACACACTGCTGCTCTTGAACATTGGTGGCGGAAGGAGTAGACATTTGAAGGTGTGGTGCCAATCAAGTGAGCTGCTTTTCCCTGGATAGTGTCAAGCATATTTTTTTGAGTGTTACTGGAGTTGCATTCAACCAGGCAAGCCGGGAGTATTTTATCACACTCCTAACGTGTCCTGTAAATGGTGGACAGACCTTGGGGAGTCCGGTGGTGAGTTACTCGGTGCAGTATTCCAAACCTCTGGCTTCCTTTTGTATTTAAATAGTGAGTCCAGTTCAGTTTCTGGCTAATGGTAATACCCAGGATATTAACAGCAGGAGGTTTAGTGATGATAATGCCATGTTATCTCATGGGGAGATGGTCAGAATGTCATTTATTGGAAACAGTCATGGCTTGGCATTTTTGTGGCATGAACGTTACTTGCCACTTGTCAACCCAAGTCTAGATACTTTCTAGATCTTGTTGCATTTGGACACGAACCACTTCAATGTCTGAGGGGTCACGAATTGTTCAACAGTGAGCAATCATCAGCAAACATTGAGATAACAAGGTGTAGAGCTGGATGAACACAGCAGTCCAAGCAGCATCATAGGAGCAGGAAGGCTGACGTTTCGGGCCTAGACCCTTCATCAGAAATGGGGGTGCGGCTTGAGGTGGGAGGAGGGGATAGGTGGGAGGAAGAACAGGTTAGGGAGGCGGGGACGAGCTGGGCTGGTTTTGGGGATGCGGTAGGGGGAGGGGAGATTTTGAAGCTTGTGAAATCCACATTGATACCATTGGGCTGCAGGGTTCCCAAGTGGAATATGAGTTGCTGTTCCTGCAACCTTCGGGTGGCATCATTGCGGCACTGCAGGAGGCCCAGGATGGACAGCATCTGCAGTTCCTACTATCTCATTAGCAAACATTGCCACTTCTAACCTTATGATGGAGAGAAAGTCATTAATGAAGTAATTGAAGATGGTTGGGCCTAAGACACTAGTCTGGGGAATCCCTGTAGAGATGTCCTGGAGCTGAGATGACTGACCTCCAGCAACCACAATCTATATCCCAGGTATGACTGCAAACAACAGAAAGTTTTGCTCCTTATTCTCAATCCTTGATGTCACAATTGGTCAAATGCAGCCACTCACACCTCACCTCTGGAATTTAGCTCTTATTTATTTTTGAACCAAGGCTGTAATAAGGTCAGGAGTTGAGTGACTTGACAGAACCCAACCTGAATAGTCAGCATGTTATAACTGAGAAGGAACTGCTCGAAAGTAATTCTGATGACATCTTCCATCACATTTCTGATGATTGAGAGTAGACTGATGGGTCAACAACTTCTGTTTCAACTCCTCTCATTTTCTTCAGGTAATAGGGTTTACCATGGGTACCCGCATGGGCCCTAGTTATGCCTGTCTCTTTGTGGGGTACATGGAACATTCCTTGTTCCAGTCCATTCCGGCCCCCACCCACAACTCTTTCTCCGATACATTGATGAAATCATCAGTGCTGCTTCCCACCCTTGTCTAGAATTGGAAAACTTCATCAATTTCGCCTCCAATTTCCACCCTGCCCTCACTTTCACCTGGTCTATCCCTGACTCCTCCCTTCCCTTCCTCGACATTTCTGTTTCCATTTCTGGGGATAGACTGGCCACTAATATCCATTACAAACCCACTGACTCCCACAGCTACCTGACTATACATCCTCACACCCCACTTCCTATAAAGACTCCACCCCATTCTCTCAGTTCCTCCGTCTCTGTTGCATTTGTTCAGATGAGGCCAACTTCGACAAGGGAGCCTCTGAAACGTCCACATTCTTCCTCAGCCAAGGATTCCCCAGCTCCGTTGTCAACAGGGCCCTCAATCAGGTCCGACCCATCTCCCGCACTTCTGCCCTCACCCGTTCTCTTCCCTTCCGCAACAGCGATAGGGTTCCCCTTATCCTCACCTACCATCCCACCATCATCCACATCCAGAAGATCATCAGATGCCATTTCTGCCACCTCCAGCAAGATGCCACCACCAGACACATATTCCCCTCCCCTCCCTTGTCCGCCTTCCACAGGGACCGTTCCCTCCGGGACAACCTGGTCCACACTTCCTTCACCCCCAACACCTGCCCACAGCCCTACGGCACCTTCCCCTGTAACCGGCGAAGGTGCAACACCTGCCCATTTACCTCCTCCCTCCCCAGTATCCAAAGGCCCAAACATACCTTCCAGGTGAAGCAACACTTCACCTGCACTTCCAAGAATCTAGTCTACTGCATTCGTTGCTCACAATGTGGTCTCCTCTACATTGGGGAAACGAAGCATAGACTTGGCGACCGCTTCGCAGAACATCTACGTTCTGCTTGCAAAAAGACCCTGAACTACCTGTTGCCTGCCACTTCAATGCATCACCCTGTTCCCTGGCCAATATCTCTGTCTCCAGCTTGCTACAGTGTTCCAGTGAAGCCCAACGCAAGCTGGAGGAACAACACCTCATTTTCCGCTTGGGGACCCTACAGCCCTCTGGACTCAATTTGAGTTCAATAATTTTAGGGCCTAAACTCTCCCATGTCCCAGCCCCCCACCCCACACACCAGGCCCTGTTACCACATAGCCTGCCACTACACACCCCCTGTTGTTAGTCACTAACAGTCCGCATTAACAACTACTCACCCTCCCAGCCTGATTGTTAGCAACTCCTTTGTCTGTCCAACTGTCTTTCTCTCTCTTTGGGTTCTATCCTATCGTTTACTCCCAACCCCACCCACCTCCCTATTTTCTGCATATAACCTGACGTTTTCCTAGCCACTATCAGTTCGGAGGAAGGGTCACCGGACCCGAAACGTTAACTCTGTTTTCTCCTTCACAGATGCTGCCAGACCTGCCGACCTTTTCCAGCAACTTTGTTTTTGTGGGTGATAATTGGCCAGGTTGAATTTGTCCTATGTTTTGGATACAGGACACACCTGGGCAAGTTTCTATATTGTTGTATTAATGCCAGTTGTAGCTGTACCGGAACAACTTGGCTAGGAGCGCAGCAAGTTCTGGAACAGAAGTCTTCAGTACCATTGCCAGAATGATATCAAGGTCTATACCTTTAGCAGTATCGAGTACCTTCAACCATTTCTTGACATCGTATGGAGTGAATTGAATTGCCTGAAGACTGGCTTCTGCGACGCCTGGAACCTCTGAAGGAGCTTAAGATGGATTATCCACTTAATACCCCTGGCTAAAGCTGTTATGAATGCTTCAAGCGTTATCTTTCGTAGTGATGTGGTGGGCTCTCTCATCAGAGGATTGGGATATTTGTTGTAGATGGGCATTGCCTACTACCTGTGTGGCATGAATGTTTCTTGACATATATTAGCCCAAACTGGAATGCTTTCTAGGTTTTGCTGTATATAGGCATAGGCTATTTTAGGGTCTGCTATGTTATGAATGGTGCTGAACACTGCAGTCATCAGCAACATCACTACTTCTGACCCAATGGAGGAGGGAAGGTCATTTCCAAAGCAACTGAAGATGTTTGGGCCTACGACACAACCCCATGAAATGTGATGGCCTGTTTAAAAGGCATTAACCTACATATGTAGCCTTTTTTATGATTAAAAACTCAAACAAGTGTATACTTCTTTTTTTAAACAGAGACTGCACAACATCTTCTAGAAACAGAAACAACGTATAACGCTGACAAAGCAGTTTAAGATGAGTAGACAGACAAACATTACTGCAGTCGACAAGTCTGCAGAGTAAATCAGCAAGTTGTAGAAATATTCTGTTCATTAACCATTAAAGTTCTTAATTTAAACTTTTATTTTTTCTTTCATAATTGTAGTATATCTCTCTCACTATGAGAGAATAGCTCTATGGCTCTAAGATTATAGCAACTTTACCTTTACCTTTAATTAAACATTAAATGTAGCAGCCCTCCATTTCAGCCAGTCATTATTTAATACATTCACAGAAACCTCAAGAAACCTTAAAGTATGAAGCTTTCTACGATTTTAGAAAACAGCCAAAATCTGAGAACATAAAAGTTTAATCTTAAAATTTTGGGATTATACTGAACCTTAGTTGCTTATATATTTTATCAGTCAGCATGGCAATTGATTGTCACCTCTAAACTAAAAGTAGCCCTAAGGTTTTGGAGTAAATTTGTAACTCGGGTTGTGAGTGTTGAGGTTGGTTGGCTCGCCTAGCTGCTTTCGTTATGCAGACGTTTCATTACCACGCTGGGTAACATCCTCAGTGCGGCCTCCAATGAACTATCGGTGTGTTCTCCTGCTTGGTTTTTAAACTCTGGGGTCCGTTGAGACGGATTGCCTCACTTCCGGTTTTCCTTCGTAGTGGAATGTATATGGGGTCGAGTTCAATATGTTTATTAATAGCATGCTTCGTGGAGTGCCAGGCTTCTAGGAATTCTCGTGCCTGTCTCTGCCTAGCTTGTCCCAGTCAAAATGGCGGTTCTCCTTGTCCATGTGGATTGAGATGAGTGAGTACTGGTCGTGAGAAAGACACGACCAGTACTCACTCATCTCAATCCACATGGACAAGGAGAACCACCATTTCGACTGGGAGAACACCAAAATCCTGGTACAAGCTAGGCAGAGACAGGCACGAGAATTCCTAGAAACCTGGCACTCCACGAAGCATGCTATTAATAAACATATTGAACTCGACCCCACATACATTCCACTACGAAGGAAAACCGGAAGTGAGGCAATCCGTCTCAACGGACCCCAGAGTTTAAAAACCAAGTGGGAGAATACACCGGCGCTTCAATGGAGGCTGCACTGAGGATGTTACCCAGCACATAACGAAACATCTGCAAAACAAGAAACCAGCTCGGTGAGCCAACCAACCTAAAAGTAGCCTTGTGATATTAAATAGAAAAAAGGTATTAAAACATTCAAGACATATTCGTACCACCTTTAGTATCAATCAGAAGTGCGTCCAGCTTTGCAGCAATGCTAAATCTAACAGTAAGACCTAGACGTAGCTTTTAACACTCCAGACCTATTGATTTTAGACATGACCTACAGATTCCCCAACATTTTCAAAGTTCTTTTTTTGAAAAGTTTAGTTATCGTCTAGTTTATTGACTCTCCTTTGAATACAGTATATATCAATACCAAAATAATCTCCACAGGTTCATAATTTGCTTGGAATTAGCTGGCTAAATGAGGTCTCTAATACTCACAGTAAATTGAAACCGATTTACATGGACAGTTATTTATGTGGAATGAATATGCCAATAAATTAGTGTTGACACCCTACACCACAAATATTCCCCAACATAAAACATTAACTGTATTCCACTAACTTGCTTTCAAATCTTGATTTGCCGCATGCAGCATTACAAAGAGGAGAGCTATTATAGCAACATTAATTCTGATTTGCACTTTTAGAAGCTGAGACCGAATGTATTGTCACACCATTTTAAACTGAATTTATTACTAATCTGATTTGTTTTAGATCAATGATCAACTCTTAATATGTTCATGCATAGTTCGTGCCACAGAGCATCTCAAGAAAGATGACATTTGTTGAGTAATAAGAAATGCAAAATCAGTTGGCGACTTCAGAATAAGATAGACACCTTGAAAAAAGGTATTGAATTACCAATTTGTGTCTACATGAGCCTAATTATCTATAGAGACTTCTCCTGCCCTTTTCATATTTGTTTAGGAACCTTATCTACTCTCTTGCAACAGAACCTCAAAGCTGTCCTTTACAGACAGAACAGAATGAAATCAATTTAAGGAAGATTTGCAAGTGTCAGGATCATGCAAATAAAATCACATCGGTATGCACCACGGATACATTGTCCAATACGGTTACATTATTGGAGAATACCTGTAACGTTTGCATACCATGTTAGCTTAAATAATTCTGCTATGAAGAAAAAAATCTACTTGCAATTCAGTACACATACTGATCCACAATGACTTTTAGCCTGCTTTTGCATGGCAATTAATAAGCCAATTCAGCATGGGGCTATCTAAAAAGCATGCAAGATCCATGCTCATACAGCAAACAATAGGGTGAATCTTCAATGTGATTTAAGACCTCTTACTGAGAAATGCAGAGTCTAAACAAGGAACTGCCAGCAGAAATATTTAATTCAATGTTTAAAATATTTGCAGAAAGGAAAATAGAGGCAGCAAGTAAGGTTGATGAGACTAGAGACAAAAAGAAAATCTAGCTCGGATTACTGTTTCCAACAATAACTAACATTTAAAATCGAAAAGTAATTAGAAGGAATGAAATACCATACTAATCAAAAGTAAATTTAGGGAGCGAGAACGTTTGATCATAAGAACTAGGAGCAGGAGTAGACCATCCGGCCCCTCAAGCCTGTCCCCGCCATTTAATAAGATCATGGCTGATCTTTTTGAGACTCAGCTCCACTTACCCGCCCACTCACCATAACCCTTAATTCCTTTACTGTTGAAAAATTTATCTAGCCTTGCCTTAAAAACATTCAGCAAGGTAGCTTCAACCGCTTCACTGGGCAGGGAATTCCACAGATTCACAACCCTTTGGGTGAAGAAGTTGCTCCTGACCTCAGTCCTACATCTGCTTCCCTTTATTTTGAGGCAATGCCCTCTAGTCCTGGTTTCACCTGCTAGCGGAAACAACCTCCCTGCCTCCACCTTATCTATTCCCTTCATAATCTTATATGTTTCTATAAGATCTCCCCTCATTCTTCTGAATTCCAATGAGTATAATCCCAGTCTACTCAGTCTCTCCTCATAATCCAACCCTCTCAACTCTGGAATCAACCGAGTGAATCTCCTTTGCACCCTCTCCAGTGCTAGTATATCTCTTCTCAAGTAAGGAGACCAAAACTGCACACAGTACTCCAGGTGTGGCCTCACCAGGACCCTATACAGCGGCAGCATAGCCTCCCTATTTTCAAACTCCATCCCTCTAGCAATGACAAACAAAATTCCATTTGCCTTTTTAATTACCTGCTGCACCTGCAATCCTACTTTTAGCGATTCATGCACAAGGACACCCAAGTCTCTCTGCACAGCAGTGTGCTGCAATTTTTCACCATTTAAAACATAGTCCATTTTGCTGTTATTCCTACCAAAATGGATGACCTCACACTTATCACCATTGTACTCCATCTGCCAGACCTTTGTCCACTCACTTAGACTATCTATATCCCTCTGCAGACTTTCAGTGTCTTCTGCACACTTTGCTCTACCACTCATCTTAGCATCATCTGCAAATTTTGACATACCACACTTAGTCCCCAACTCCAAATCATCTATGTAAATTGTAAACAATTGCGGTCCCAACACTGATCCCTGAGGCACACCACTAGCCACTGACCGCCAACCAGAAAAACACCCATTTACCCCTACTCTTTGCTTTCTACTGGTCAACCAATCCTCTATCCATGCCAATACATTACCTGTAATACCGTGCAACTTTATCTTAGGTAGCAGCCTTTGGTGTGGCACCTTGTCAAATGCCTTCTGGAAATCCAGATATACCACATCCACAGGTTCCCTATTGTCCACCATGCAAGTAATGTCCTCAAAGAATTCCACCAAATTAGTTAAACATGACCTACCCTTCATGAACCCATTCTGGGTATTCCCAATGGGACAATTTATATCCAGATGTCTTGTTATTTCTTCCTTAATGATAGATTCAAGCATTTTCCCCATTACCGAAGTTAAGCTAACTGGCCTATAGTTACCTGCTTTTTGTCTACTTCCTTTTTTAAACAGTGGCGTCACATTGGCTGTTTTCCAATCTGCGGGAACCACCCCAGAGTCCAGTGAATTTTGGTAAATAATTACTAGTGCATTTGCTATTTCCCCCATCACCTCTTTTAGTATCCTGGGATGACATTTCATCAGGGCCAGGAGACTTGTCTACCTTTAGCCCCATTAGCTTGCCCAGCACTGCCTCCTTAGTGATGATGATAGTTTCTAGGTCCTCACCTGCTATAACCTTCTTGCCATTAGTTTTCGGCATGTTATTTGTATCTTCCACAGTGAAGCCACGACACGAAATAACTGTTTAATGTCTCGGCTATTTCCTCATTCCTAGTTATTAAATTGGCCTTCTCATCCTCTAAAGGACCAATGTTTACCTTCGCCACTCTTTTACGATTTACATATTTATAGAAACTTTTGCTGCCTGTTTTTATATTCTGAGCTAGTTTACTCTCATAATCTATCTTACTTTTCTTTGTAACTTTTTTTGTGGCTTTCTGTTGGCCTTTAAAGATTTCCCAGTCTACTAGTTTCCCACTACTCTTTGCTTTTTTGTATGTGTTTTTTTTCAATCTGATACTTTCCTTTATTTCCTTAGACATCCATGGCTGACTCTCTCTTTTCCTACAGTTCTTCCTTATCACTGGAATATACTTCTGCTGAGCACTGTGAAAAATCGTTTTGAAAGTCCTCCACTGTTCCTCAATTGACCCACCATAAAGTTTTTGCTCCCATTCTACCTTAGCTAACTCCTCCCTCATTCCTTCATAGTCTCCTTTGTTTAAGCACAGGACATAGGTACTGGATTTAACCTTCTCACACTCCATCTGTATTTTAAATTCAACCATACTGTGATCGCTCCTTCCGACACGATCCCTAACTGTGAGATCATTAATTATTCCTGTTTCATTAGACAGGACTAGATCTAGGATAGCTTGCTCCCTCATAGGTTCCATTACATATTGCTCAAGGAAATTATCACGGATGCATTCTATGAACCCCTCCTCAAGGCTGCCATGACCGATCTGGTTTGACCAATCGATATGTAGATTAAAATCCATGATAATTGCTGTACCATTTTTACATGCATTAGCTATTTCTATGTTTATTGCCCGCCCCACCACGATGTCATTATTTGGTGGCCTATAGACCACACCTATCAGTGACTTCTTCTTCCTGCTATTCCTCATTTCCACCCAAATGGATTCAACGTTTTGTTCAGTAGAACCTATATCATCTCTCACTACCACCCTGATACCATCCGTAAAAATCAGAGCAACACCACCTCCCTTACCTTCCTGTCTATCCTTCCGAACAGTTTGATACCCCTGGATATTTAACTCCCAGTCATGACCATCCTGTAACCATGTCTCTGTAACGACCACTAAATCATACCCATTTGCCATGATTTCCACCTTGTTTTGAATGCTCCGAGCATTCAGATAGAGTGCCCTTATGCCAGTTTCTGCACCTTCTTTTTGGGTCCTATTACCTCCATTTATAACGGCTCAAGTTCTCTTTCCCTTTAACTTTTTTCCTAATTTTCAATGGAGTTGAAGCTTCCTCGTCACCTGCTAACCTGCTGCTTTGCCTTAAGTTAATTGTTATTGTCCTTCTATGCTCACTTCTCCCTTCCCCCCTACTTACTAGTTTAAAGTCCTATTAACCACCCTATTTACCCTTTTCGCCAGAACACTGGACCCGGCCCTGTTCAGGTGGAGACCATCCCAACGGTATAGATCCCTCCTGTCCCAGAACTGATGCCAGTGCCCCATGAAAAGGAAACCCTCTTTCCCACACCACTCTTTTAGCCACGTGTTTACTTCCCTGATCCTCGCCTCCCTATACCAATTTGCACGTGGCTCGGGCAGCAATCCAGAGATTATGACCCTTGAAGACCTGTTTTTTAATTTTGTTCCTAGCTTTTCATAATTCCGAAACAGGTCTTTTTTCCTAGTCCTGCCTATGTTGTTGGTACCTACGTGGACCACAACAACTGGATCCTCCCCTTCCCTCTCTAGTATCCTCTCAAGCCGGTCAGAGATGTCTCGCACCCTGGCTCCAGGCAGGCAACACACCATGCGGAATTTTCTATCCTGCTTGCAAAGGATATTGTCTATCCCCCGGATGATGGAATCCCCTACAACTACAATCTGTCTTTTTGCTCCCCCCTCTTGAATGGCCTCCTGGACCATGGTGCCTTGGTCAGTTGACTCATCCTTCCTGCAGCCCTGTTCCTCATTCACGCAGGGAGCAAGTGCCTCATACATGTGGGACAATGTCAAATGCTGCGGCTCCTGTGTTCCTGTCTGCAGGGTCCCTCTACCAGCCTCACTCGATCTACCATGATCTACCGTGCTATCAAAAATTAATTTACACTAGAATGGGCAAGTCTAATATTTTGTCATGTTTTGAAATGAAGTACTAGAGTCGTGTAGCATAGCTTGTGAAGGAATAGCTCAAATTGGATAATAGCCAATGTTTTATATTTAACTGTGCATGAGCGGTTGTTAGAGGTTGTTGTTAGAGGTTGCTGTCAAATTTAATCTGTATCAAAAATATGCAAACATCCAGGCTACTGCTAAAAGAGATTTCAATACTGCAATACCCTTTACTGCCTGAAAGTTAGAAAACGTGATTCTTTTATATAGCAGTAAATTTAAGACTTTAAAAAAACACTTTTCATAAACTGTATAATGAGAGGTAGCACTGCTCAGTTTTATAGTCTGCTAAAGTATGCCAACTTTTGCCTCAAAAAGAGAGCCAACTCAAATTCAACTTGGGAACCTAATGCAATGCTTCACTTTCAGCTTCTGAAACTTAAAGGCAATTATATACACATCATGACATCACTTGCAGTCAATGGAAAACACTGACTGAATGTTTTTAAACAGAACCATTAATAGCCAAGTATGCAGCCCAATTAATCAGGAGTGAGGGAATCTACTGATCATTGCCTTGCTGTGTTCCATTCTGTTGCCTCAAAACATTTAAGTCGTAATTCTTCAACTGACATGATCTGAAGTCTGAGAATGAATGCAAGAAAACATAACAACAGCTAGATCATCACTCAAGGTAGCAAAAGAGAGTGCTTAGAGAAAGTAGAGAAAGTGAGTGAAAGTGTGTCTGTGTGGGTTTCATCCAGGTGCTCCGGTTTCCTCCACAGTCCAAAGTTGTGTGGGTTAGGTGAATTGGCCATACTGAATTGCCTGTAGTGTCCCGAAATGTGCAGCCTAGGTGGGCTAACCATGATAAATGTGGGGATATGGTGGGAGCTAGGATGCCCTTCAAAGGATCGGTGTAGATGCAATGAGCCGAATGACCTCTTTCCACTCTGTAGGGATTCTATGATTCTAAAAAGCAAGAATGGTTGTTTAGGTAATATAGTGGAGTACAGAAAATAGAAGGGCAAATTGGAAAATAACAGAGGTGGGGAATGCTAGATTTCCATTAAGCCTATAATGCTCAGTGGATTCAAAAGTTTATTTTTCACCAGCACAGTTAGTTCTCATTCAATTAAACATGATGACAGCAGTCACTTTCTTGCTTTTACTGGCATGTGGCAGCAACTTGCTGTGGGTAATGAGAAGTTCCTATCTACAACAGAGAGGAAATTGGCACTTAACCTTAAATATTAGGTTTCAGGCTGTAGTTTTGAGGAGTTTGGGATTGCAGATCGAGCAATAAGCAAGGAGGTCCTTACACACTGAGCCTCAACCTGTTTGGGTAATAAAAAGCATTCCAAACATAGGGTGTGTATTTATCCAACAAACAGAACCTGTCTTTTTTTTTTTTTTACCTAGTGCATTTTATGCTAGGAGAACAGCAGACAAGGCAGTGACAGGCAGTCAGCATCAGTGACAGAAGCAGGCAACTTGAGGACCCACACAGACAGGCAGACAGATGGGTAATGGACCCAAATGGGGCTCAGGACATAAAACTAAGACTTGTCTAGTCTATAACTTAAGTAGCAGCATGGGTAAAATAAAAACAAAGAATCTATATTCTATTTAGTTAAGGTATTTGTGAGGTGCTCAGGTCCATAATTTGTGCATACTGCACTGTGTGAGAAATCCGAGATGCTCCTGAAAGTTTGGCTGATCACATGTGCAGGAAGTGCCACTGGCTGAAGCAACATGACTGCAGGTTTTGGAGCTCAAGCAGCAGCTGGGAACACTACAGTGCTGAGGGTCATGCAGATAGCAGGTCTCAGGATATGGTCACCCCACAGCATAAGGAAAATCAGGCTGAAAGGGAATAGATGACCGCCAGTCAAAAGGGGGACCAGGCACAAAATAAAGGAATCCCCCAAGTGTATCTCACTTGCAAACTGTTTTTCGGCCTTGGAACACCATGAGTGATGGTTACTCTTTGGAGACCAGCCACAGCCAAGGCCACAGCACTACGGATGGAACAGCTGCTCAGGTTGGGTACAGAAGAAGTGTGGAAGAGCAACAGTGGTATGGATTCAGTTAGAGAAAGCAGTGGGCAAGCACTTTGGTGGCTGTAAACATAACTCCAGGACAGAACGTTCCATACAATGACTCTAGGGTCAAGGATGTCATAGAAAAGGTGCAGGGCATTTTGAAATTGAAGGGTCAACAGTTAGAGGTTGTGGACTATATTGGGATCAATGTCATAGGAAGAAAATTAGGTCCTGTAAGCAGACTTTAGGGAGTTACAAAGGAAATTGAAAAGCAAGAATTCAAAAGTAGCAATCTCCAGATTACTCCTGGTGCCATGCAAATAGAATAGAAACATACTGCAGACGAATGCATCGCTGGAAGGATGGCGTAAGAAGGAAACTTTAGATTCCTGAGGCATTGAGAGCTTTTCTGGGGGCAGATGTGACATGTACATGTTGGACAAGTTACATCTGAACAGAACTGGACAGGGCCAACATCCTAGTATGGAGATTTACTAATGCTGCGGGGGCAGTTTAAACTTGATTGGCAGGGGATGGGATCCTAAAGTGTTGCTCAGAGGGAGAGAAGCTGAGATGTAATTAGAAGCTGAAACCTGAATAAGTGAGCCTGGAAGGCAGACAAAGCATAGCCTAGACAAGAAAGAAGTGAGTTTGCAAGGCTAAATGGGAATCTATTTTAATGAAAGGAGCCTGAAGAATAAGATAGATGAGGTAAGGACACAGATAGGCATGTGGGAGTATAATACCATAACTACAACTGAGACTTGCCTGAAAGACAGGCAGAATTGATGGTTCAATATCTTTTGTTAAAAGGCAGTCTAATGTGAATGGTTGGGAAGTTATTAGAAAGAACTGATTGATAAATCTGCACTTGGAGAGGCATGGATTAATCAGGTATAATCAGCTGAGATTTGTTATGGTAAGACCATGATTGACAAATTTGAACAAATTTTTTTGAGGATGTAACCAGCAGTGTTGATGAGGGTAATGCATTTGACATTATCTATGTGGACTTCAGAAAACACTTTGATAAGGTTTAGCAAACTGATCAAGAAAGTAATAGCCCATGTGATCCAAGGCAAAGTAGCACATTGGATCCAAAATTTGCTGAGGCAAAGATTGATGGTCGAGGGTTGTTTTGTGACTGCAAGTCTGTTTCCAGTGGGGTTCTTCAGGTTTGATCCTGGGATTCTTGTTGTTTATCACATATATTAATGATCTGAATTTAAATGTAGGGATATTATCAGTGAATTCACAGACGACACAACGTTCGTAGGGTATAAATAGTGAGGAGGATAGCTCCTTAGGAAGAAAGGGATATCAACAAATTGGTCAACTGGGCAGAGCAACGGCAAATGCAATTCACCCCAGAAATTTGAAAGATAATGTACTTGAATAGTGCTTGCAAGGCAAGAGGTTACATTGTCAACAGCTGGACCCATGAAAGTACTGAAATTCAGAGGGACCTTGGTGTGCACATTCACAAATCCCTGAAGGTAGCAAAGCCAGTCATTAAAAAAAGGCATATCAGACACTTTATTAGTTGAGACAGTACAAGAGGAGTTTATGCTACAATTGTAAAAAATGCTGGCAAGGCCACAACAGAAGTACTGTATGCAGTTCTGGTCAGTACATTATAGGAAGGATGTGACAGTTCTGCACATGTTCCAAAGGAAATTTAAGGATGCTGCCTAGGTTGGAGGAAAGATTGGATTGGCCAGGATTGTTTTCCTTGGATTAGCAAAGGATGCATAAGATTACGAGAGCACAGTTAGGATGGATAGCAAGGCACTTTTATATTAGTAGAGTGGTCAATGACCAGGGGACATAACCCTCTAGCTCTTACCGTAAATCTAAGGGGAGAGTTGAGGTGAGAAATTTTCAAATGGAGGAGGAACCTGCAACACTACACCTGAAAGTGTGGTTTTAGACAGAAATTCCTGTAACATTTAAGCAGTATTCAGATATTCATTTGTATTGACACAGCTGTAGGTCAAAAGCTGGAAAGTGAAACTAATACAGTCAGATCATTATGCACCAGCACAGGTACGATGGGCCGTACAGCTCCCTTCTGTGTCGTAAACATCCATGAGTCTGTGAGAATAGAAATTACAAGCTGTCTGAATATCTCTTGGATATAGGTTTTAGTCTCAGCCATAATTTTCAAAAATCCAAGTTTATTTTGTTTCAACATTTAATAAATCACCAATGATTCTTTATCCACTTATGCATTTATTCAATAGTCCTATTACTTAAAATACCTAGAAAGTCAATAGAAAATTCTAATGAAATTTATCACCAAGACCAGTGCCTGACCATATCACTTAGCTAGTTAGCAATAAATATTTTAAATGATACAGCTTAATGCAGATCAACTGAGTGTTTTTTTCTTAAAGGTGCATCTTCGACACTTGGGCAAATATAACTGAATATCAGTCCTGGGTTAATCATCCCCAAACCAGCAAATCCAAATAGGTTGAAAATTATAAAGACAAACTGTGCAACAAAGGGTTTAATTTGTATTACCTAATGAGGTTTAAAAATGCTTGTATCACATCGTAAGCAGCATGAAAATTCCTATTATAAGATTGACTGTCTCACTTTTTACGTTTGTTTCTGGTCTCACTATCAGTTTCATAGCCAAGTTGGTTGACTAAGAATTCAACTACAAGTGTGTGCCAATTCAAGTGTCTTATCAAGAAAGAAATATCAGATGCAATCAAATATTATCATTCAGTTGTATATTTTCTTGTTAATAAAACATTTATTTCCAATAAAAACTGCTATAGAAGTATTTTTCTTTAGCTATACATGGTATTCAAGGACAAACGTGATTCTGCAAAAAAATGTTTCAGACATCGCTGTGACCACATCCTTGCTGATTTCAAAATGGCTTCCTCAGTTTTAAACTTCCCTGCTAAGTTTGCACTTGCTCTGGGAGTACCCACCTGCCAATGGGTGTGGAGGTGAAGTGGGATTTCTCTCAGGTTTATTACCATTGATCAACTGCTGAGAAATTGACAAACTCTCTTTGCGAAATCACTTAAAAATGCTTCAGATGGCCCAATCCACTCAAGATTTAATGAAGTGTCTGGATGGGTACATGAAAAGAAAGGGTTTAGAGATATATGGGTCAAATGCTTGCAAATGGGACTAGATTAATTTAGGATATCTGGTTGTCATGGATGAATTGGACTGAAGGGTCTGTTTCCGCATTGTACAAGTTTTTGACTCTGACTCTATGTGGTAAACAACTTTTTAACCACAGCAGTAGACCACAAAAAGTGCTGAGACAAATAACCAGAGGTTTTGCCTTTTTTAGGTGTTGACTGAGGGATAAATGTTGCCTGCACTCTTTCATTTCCATTTGAGGCACAAACAAACCTTCAGTCAAAAGACAGTACCTCCACAGCACAACACTGAAGTATCTGCCTTGATTCTACACTCTAGACTTCAGACCAGGCTTTGAACACATGGCCTTCTAACTTGCAATTGTAACTTGTACATTAACAATGAGTCAAATCTGACATCATAAACAGTGATCTCTACTGTAAACACTAGTAATGAAATAGAATAACGTACCACAAAGATTTGACTTGTAAGAACATCGAGCATTTTATCTATGTTGGAATCCAGTGCATGGATACATTAAACTTTGAAGTTTTCAAATTAAGACAGCTGAATGACCGAGCTCATCCTTCAGCAGGATATATAAATTTAGCTACTATGCAACTTGGATATGGAATGCATACTGCTGGTTCAGGACCACAAGGAGCTAATTTTAACTCATCAGCCAGAACAACTAACAGGGAGTATGTTACAAAGCTAAAACAGAGTTCAGCTGATCTTATCCGTCTTTATAACATGACACAAGCCATTTATCCTTTTACTGAATATAAGTACAGGAGTATACCTGTCAGGCACAAGTTTGTTCTGTCGTTCAGTCAGAGTATGACAGTCCTGCATCTCAATCTCATCTAGCTATTTAGGTTCTGTAATGCCCTGGCTCCTAACAACAATTAGAGTCATTTTCTAAAAGCAAAAACCCCTTTGCCATTTTATTTTACTCCTCCTTTGCTAGACTGCCAGTTTCCTCAGACCAGCACAGATATCATTCCAAACACAAAACAATGAAAAGCATATTTACATTACACTTTAAAAGAAGCTGACACAGAGCAGAAGGGAAAGCAAACACGAACATCAGCAGAAGTCTTGCACATTCGCTGGAGTAGAGGAACCTGAGAAAGCTAAGAGAAATCGCTAAATAGAAACCATTTACCTAAAAAGAAACAAAATGACTAGAAATGATAGTAAAATTAAAAAAAACTGTGGATGCTTGAATTCTGAAACAAAAACACAAATTGCTGGAGAAACTCAGCAGGTGTAGCAGCATCTGTGGAGGGAAAGTAGAATCAATGTTTCAGGTCCACTGACCCTTCTGTAAAACTGATGGTAGCTAGGAAATGGTGGTATATATACCAACGACAGGGGTGGGGGAGGAAAAATGAGGGAAAAAGAAAGAGAAAGGGAGGGAGAGAAAAAGAGGAGTACATGATAGGTGGAGACAGAGAGCAGCGAGAGAGAGAATGACAGTTAGGCAGACAAAGGGACAGATGATAGAATAGCAGGGAGAAAGAAAAGGTAGATTAGTAGATGAAAATGGGTTGGTTGTGCTAACTAGAGTTCAATAATTTTACGGCCTGAACACCTTCCATGTCCTTTACCCACCCACGTAACATAGGCCTTGTCATGACCTGGGCAGCTTCCAAACCACAACCACCAGGGTGTAGTGTGTGGAATTTACAGATAGTGAGACAGTTCAACGTCAATGAAAAATGTCTCTGAATCTGGTTACTCTGGCTCTGAAACACTGAAATATTCTGCTACATAATGAGAGGTAAGAATTTCTAAATTGTTTTGTACAGTGCAGTGATGTCAGGGAGCCTGATTTTGAGGATTTAAAGGTTGAAAAGCAAGTCCCACAGACATTAGTCCAGTACTACACACTCGTTATCTGCAAGGACTTTCAGAAAGATTGCAGAGCAGACAGCCACAATGCAAACAAGGGCTCTGTAAATCAGAGTTGACCCAATATGAGGGAAATCTGGGGAAAGAGCAGAATAGAAACTTGGTAACAATAGGTGATTCTATAATTAGGGAGTTAGATTAACTTGTGTCCCGAAGGGTGCCTTTCCCAGTACCAGGTAAAGGATATCTCAAGGCAATGGCAGAAGAATTTGAAGTGGCGGGGTGAAAATCCTTTACATAAGATACTAACATCAGAATTTGGACCACCTGAGCCAGAAAATGAGGGGTACATGATAGGTGGAGACAGAGAGCAGAGAGAGAGAATGACAGTTAGGCAGACAAAGGGACAGATGATAGAATAGCAGGGAGAAAGAAAAGGTAGATTAGTAGATGAAAATGGGTTGGTTGTACATTTAGTGCGTTCCACAAACAATGTAGGCTTTGTAGCGCTTTACAGAAAATGAAGTACTTTCAAAGTGCAATAGCGCAATAGTTCAAGAGCGAACTATACGGTAAATGGAAAAGCCCTGGGGAAAATTGATACACAGTGAGATCTGGGTGTTCAGGTCCATTGTACCCTGAAGGTGGCAACGCAGGTGGTTAGAGTGGTCAAGAAGGCATACGGCATGCTTTCATTCATCGGACGGGGTATTGAGTACAAGAGTTGGCAGGTCACGTTACAGTTGTATAGGACTTTGGTTCGACTACATTTGGAATACTGCATACAGTTCTGGTCGCCACATTACCAAAAGGATGTGGATGCTTTGGAGAGGGTGTAGAGGAGGTTCACCAGAATGTTGCCTGGTATGGAGGGTGCTAGCTATGAAGAGAGGTTGAGTAGATTAGGATTATTTACATTAGAAAGATGGAGGTTGAGAGGGGGACCTGATTGAGGTCTACAAAATCATGAGAGGTATAGACAGGGTGGATAGCAAGAAGCATTTTCCCCAGAGTGGGGGACTCAATTAATAGGGGTCACGATTTCAGGGTGAGAGGGGAAAAGTTTAAGGGAGATATGTGTGGAAAGTTCTTTACGCAGAGGGTGGTGGGTGCCTGGAACACGTTGCCAGCGGAGGTGGTAGAGGCGAGCACAATAGCGTCATTTAAGATGTATCTAGATAAATACATGAATGGGCAGGGAGCAGAGGGATACAGATCCTTGGAAAATAGGCGACAGGTTTAGATAGAGGATCTGGATCGGCCCCATTGGCTTGGAGGGCCGAGGGGCCTGTTCCTGTGCTGTAATTTTCTTTGTTCTTTGTTAATTACTATTGTAACACAAAATGCAGCAGCCAATTTGCACACAGCGAGTTTCTAAAAAGTGGCAATGTGACAATGTGACAATGATCAGTTTTTTGCAATGAGATCGAGAGATAAAAATTGACCAGGACACCTTGAAAATAATGGCATGAAATGTTTTAGATCCACCCAAAGGTCAAGCAAGGCCTGAAAAATGGTACCTTTAAATAGTGGTAGAAAACAGTTTAAAAATTGGTTAAGAAGTGGCAGGGATTTTAAATAATTTCTTTATTTCAGTATTGACCAGGGACACAAATCAGATTGGCATGCTGTTGGATGAGATTAGAAATAAAATAACTACACACAAAGTAGGGGAAATAGTTGTTAGGATTTCGAATGCACTGCCTGGGAGAGCAGTAGAGGCAGATTCCATGGAAGGTTTCAAAAACAGCTGGATATATATTTAAAAGTGACGAATTTAGAAGGCTACGGAGAGATAGAGCTCCAGAATGGAACTAGCTGGCTGCCTGTTTCAGAAGCCGGTACACATGATGGGTTGAATAGGCTCTTTCTGTAGTATGAAAGTCTATGATTCTATATCGGAAATAAGTTAATCATTTCAGTATAAATGCCTAATTTGGATGGACACTTTAAAAGAATACAGAATAGTGATAGGGACAATATTACACGTTTAATAATTTATTTGAAAAATTTGCAGTCCCAGAAGACTAACTAACGTAATATCTACATACAAAGGAAGTAGATGATGATGGAATGTAATGAAAGTGAAGAAAATAGACAAACATTCACAAAGTAAAATTGTTTTAATGAACAGCATGAATTTTAGAAGGGAATGTCTTTGAAGAGGCAACAGAGTAGGCAAGACTAATGCAGTAGATGTAATTTGTCTAGATTTTTTAAAACACTTATGCAAAGTACAACATAATAGACAAATTTAAGTCAGAGCATAAGGAGTTGGGGGCAAGCATCAGCTTGAATGGGTAACCAGCTAGCACCAAGATGAAAGGCAGAATTTGGTAAAGGGTATCCATTTAGAACGGCACAGGTGAAAACTGGAGCTCCACAAGGTTCAGTGTTGAGACCACTATTGTTAGAATTTATCAAAATAGACTAGTGTTAATATTTTGATTAAAAAGGGACCTTTATTTTGGAAATTATAATCCAAATACAGTATAGGAACAAGGAATTTCAGAGTGCAAATGTACACATCACTATAAGTTGTCAAACAGTTTATCAAGGTCATTAAAAGACAAACTAAGCACTAGGACTTATTTCTAGATTAGAAATGAGAAATGAAACTGGTTTTAAACTTTGGTGCTATCACACTGTACAATTCTGTTCTTATAGTGTAAAAAGGATACAGTGGCGCTGAAGATGATGCAGGTTTACAGAAATAGATCAGAAAGGAGAGGTTAGACAAAGAATTTATTTTTAATGGGAAGAGTTGGCATAGGTCAGATGGGTGACATAACAGAGGTATTTAACCACAGTCAAAATATAAACAATAAAAATGAAAGAATTGGCTTCACTGTAACTTTAATGAAATGCTTAACTATACATATATTAACTACTAATTAACTGTTCCAACATAGTAACATTCCGTAAACACACCCTTAGCAAAGGCAAATTCAGTAAAATAGATTGTCTCACATGCAATTCTAGCAGGAGGAGAACCCTAGGTTTTAGCTGTAAGAGAAGGGAATAACAGCTGGATGTAGAAGCTTCAAGACACCAGCAACTGGTTCTGTGGGAGCTTGACCCCATGCATTCAGGCAGCTTTTATTGTTCGAATTTTTAAAAAAAAACCTCAAAGGCCTAACAAGCTGTTTACTATTTTGGCTTTAAGCATACTGCTCGTAGCCTCGGTCTCAACCTTTCTTCATAAAAAAAGGAAAAAAAATGGACAAAATAGACCTCAGAGCCATAGTATCATCACACATCCACCCTTAAAAATATGAACCAATGTACAAAGATGGCTTCATTTTTAAAAACCTTTAGCCTTACTCTATTAGTACACTACAATACATATATTAAACTGACTCTAAGCTTGCAAAAATTCACTACTACAATCAATTTCAGTCTGTTTTGTCCTGTCACTAAACGCTTCCGTCTTCCTTCAAAGTTGCGACAACGCATCAGCAACTGCATTCTCTCATCCTGCCATGTACACAATTTTCAAACTGAATGGCTCCAATGTCAAGCTCCATCTAAACAGCCTTGAATTTTTATCCTTAAATTTTTCCAAAAACTTTAAGGGGTTATGATCAGTTTATATAAGTGCCTCAAACACATCACTGGCAATATAAATGTTGAAATGTTGCAATGCCAACACTAATCTCAAGGTCTCCTTCTCAACTGTGGAATATTTCTGTTGATGATTATTCAATTTTCTGGAAAAGTACCCAATAGGTCTTTCTATCTTCTCGTCATCTTCTGGCAAGAATACAGCATTGACACCTAATTCACTTGCATCGATAGCCACCTTGGAAGGCTTTGCATGATTAAGTGTGGCTAAAACCGGGGCAGTGATTAACACAGCTTTCAGGCTGTCAAATGTCTTCTGTCATTCCTCTGCCCAATGAAACTTTTTGCACTTCAAGTCAGCCAGTGGAGCAATCACACTGCTAAAATTCGGTACAAACTTCCGATAAAAACCACTCAGTCCCCAGAATCATAGTATTTCCCTCGTCATCGATGGTATGGAAAACTCCCCAATAGCCTTTGTTTTCACATCCCATGGGGCCATTTGTTGATGTCCAATAACTTGGCCCAGAAATGTGACTTGGGCTTTTGCAAACTCACTCTTAGCCAGGCCAGATTTATCACCAAGCCTGCCTCCCGAAGTCGATCGAACAATTCTGATAGATGTTCAAAACGTGTGGCTAAAAATCATCAAATCGTTGATATATACTATACAATTGGGTAATCCAGAAATGACTTTTTTGTTAGTCTTTGAAATGTGGCTGGCACATTTGTCATACCAAATGGCATGACTTTATACTGGTACAGTCCATTCAGTGTCATGAAAGCCAAAATTTCCTTTGCTCTTCCAGTATTCTCTGAGTAAGTCCAATTTTGAGGCATAAATTGCTCGTCCCACCTTCTCAATACAGTCTTCCAAACGTGGATTAGGATATGAATCAGATTTTGTAGCTGCATCGACTTTCTGATAGTCCACACATAACCGTTGCATACTGTCTGGTTTTAGCACCATTACTACAGGTGAGCTCCACTGGCTACAACTCATTTCAATTATATTGTCTCTGATCATGCATTCAATCTCTTTTTGAACCTGTGCCAACTTTAGAGGGTTAAGTCTATAAGGATACTGCTTAATTAGAACAGTGTTTCCTATAACTACATCATGCATAATTAGGTTTGTACTTCCCACAAATCTCCCCATACGAATGTAATAACTCTTTCAGATCATTTTGATTTTTTTCTGGAAGGTAACGCAATAATTTATACCAATCTTTGAGAACTTCCTCATTGTCCAATTTTATTAGAAAATTTCCACTTTAGAATCATCTGAACTTAGTACTTCATTGTGTTGCAACCTGTAACACATTCTCTTTTTGCTTTCTTTCCCTATCAAAATACCTTTTCAGCATATTCGTATGACATACATTTCCTTCTATCTGGCATTACTATCAAATGATTCAACTCACTCTATTTCCTGTCGATTTGATAAGGCCCACTAAATCTTGCCTCAAAAAATTCACCTACCACTGGGAGTCGCACTAACATTATTTCCATGAGTAAATTTATTAATTTTTGATTGCTTGTCTGCTTCCTGGTTCATCACATGCTCTGCTACTTTCAAATGCAATCTAGCCAACTCACCCACTCAATTTAATCTTTCCCTAAAATTTGACATATTGTCCAAATATATGGTCTCTGAACGGACTTACCAATTTCTCCTTAATTTCAGTGGTCCTCTCACCTCATTCCCAAAAACGAATTCAAATGGATTGAATTTAGTTGATACATTAGGTGCATCCCTAATCGCAAAAAGTCCAAATGGAATTCCTTTACCACAATCCTCAAGCCCTCAACATGGTCTTTAAAGTTTGATTTACAAACCAACTCAATCATCTGCCATTTCCACTGCTAATCTTGCAGTCTTAACTGTCTACTCTTCTGCATGAGTTCTCACTACTTCACAAAGTGAATTTTTGAACTCCTCCAAAATAATAATCTAAGGGCATCATATATTTGATCTATTTACAATGCCCTTATCCACCCATCAAAATTACTTTGTTTGATTCTTTCAGACTCTATGTACATTTGACCAGTTCCCTCCATAGATTCCTAGAATGTTGTCTGAAGGCCTCTGGTACTAGCTTATATGCACTTAAGATAGCATTTTTCACTTCATCATACTCCCCAGATACCTCCTCTGACAGTGATGCAAATACCTCACTAGTTCTATCTACCAACTTGCATGAAATCAATAATACCCACATGGTCACCAACATTTCATTTCTTTTGCCACTTTCTCAAATGAAATGAAAAAGGCATCTACATCCTTCTTGTCAAACTTAGGCAACATTTGGACATGTTTAAACAGATCCCTACCAGGCGTTTGGCTATGATGGAATTGCTCTCCATCACCAGGTCATCACTACTCCTATCTTTCACTTCTACCTCCGTCATTTTAAGTTAACTTTGAGTTTTCAGTTTCCAACTTCCGAAGTTCATAAACTCTCTCTTTCACTTTCAATTATAATTCAAACTGTTTGATTTCCTTTGCATGTTCAAGCCTGCAATTGCTATTGGATTTTAACCATTTCCAATGATTCTGAAGGCATAGCCAGCAATTGTAAATGTCGAGCCATTGATGCAATTACCTCACGTGAATCCAAAGGAACCCTAACTTCAGCTTGTCTGCCAATTCCAACAGCTTTGCCTTGTTCACTTTCTGTAAAACTCTCAAAATGATTTCTTCCAATTCCACGAAACTCTTAGTGACTGGAAGAGCCATTATTACATAAGGCACACCCTATTTAAACAAACCAAATGCCACACCAGAAAAGAGAACACCACTCACTGCCTTTGAGTCCAATAATCCCAAACCCAACTTGGAATTACAGACATTTTGATCTGACAAGAATCCCCAGTTTGGTATGGGCCAGGCCAAACCCGCTCAAAATATATGTTATGATGATAGCTAAGGCACTAACTTTTTCTAATTTCAAAGGTAAATGTAAGCACTGTGCTCCAGATGCAATTCAATTAAGCAAAACACACTTTATTTTGACACAACAGTTAAAACACAAAGTAAAAAGAATCAACTTAACTGTAACTATTGAAATGCTTAACAAAATAATATATATACCAACTATCACTAATTAACTGTTCCAAAACAGTAACATCCCATAAACACACCCTTGGCAAAGGTAAATTCAGTAAAATAGATTGCCTCACTTGCAATTCTAGCAGCAGGAACAGAATAGCTGTTACAGAGAGGGGAATAAGAGCTTCCACATTTAGCTTCAAGACCCCAGGAACTGTTGAAAGCTAAAACTAAAAATCATGGTTCTGTGGAAGCTTTATCTCACCCATTCAAACTACTTCTATTGTCCCAACTTTATAAAAATACCCAAGGCCTGAAAAGCTGTTTATTGACTTAGAGCAGACCACTCGATAACTCTGTCTCAACCTTTCTTCAAAAAACAAAAGAACAGAATGCACCTCTTAGAGCCATAGTGTTGTCACACAACCCTGAGCTTTTTCTAAATTATTGAAGGACAGAACTCCGCTCACTTTTTGGCCCTGCTGTCCTGGAATTATATTCTAGGATCACGGTCTTTAAATTTAGTTGCATTCAAACCACAAACTTGTCAAATTTGCAAATGCCAAGACTGGGACAGGAACCAAATGAATCCAAAGGGTGCACCAGGAACTTAAATTAATTAGGTACAAATATACACAATACCATGACAAACAAATATTGTTTATATAAAGAAAGAACACAAAATAATCAACTTTCAGACTCTCATGAATGGGAGCAAAATACACGAGTTGAAGCTGAGAAAATTCTGGACCTTTCGATTAACACAGCAATCAAATAATATGCTGATATTTTGAAAACCAAAAATTTTAAGGAGAATGAAGTTCTAATCTGGTTAGACCTTATTCAAAATAAGGTCTTAAAAACGAGGCTTCCAGAACTTACAGCAGACCCATCAGCATCTATACGAAGAAAACTGAATAAAGAAATTCTACAATGGAATCTATTATTTCACAATACCAGACAATGGCAAACCTATGTTTTTCAGCAAGTTTTGAATTTTGTCTCATATTTAGGATGTTTTTTTTTCTTTTCATATATCTTGAATTCTACAGTATCAGAGAATTATTAAAACAGAAAAGGCAGCACCCTGAGATACAAAACTGATCTCCAGTTTTAATAGATTGAGGTGTGTGCAAGACTTGTAAAACGAATCTTTTCTGACTTGAAAGGAAGAAACCGAGGGAGAACTGTAAAGATATAAAAGTAAGCAAATGCAATGGAATTCTGCAGCACAGGAGCTGTCTATGGAGGAAATGCATTTATGCCAGCTAAAGAACAATCCACTAATCCAACACTCTGCCTGTTCTCTGAGTACTAAGTTTTTCTCCCCTCAAATATTCAGCCACTCTTCTTTTTTAAAAAAAATACTGAATACAAGCTGTTTCCAGTAAGAAATTCCATGTCCCATCTAGGATCTGAGCAAAATGAATCTCTCCTAATCTTTCCCCTTTAGGAATTCATTAATATTCATCTAGTTAAAGAGAACAGAAACAGTTTTAACAATTTTCCTCATGGAGGTCCCCTATAATTCTGAGCACATCCATCAGACTTCCTTAGCTTTCCCTGCTTTAACGATGGGAAATACCACTTTGTTAACTTAAGTGGCTTACCCCAATATTCATCTTCATAGGCCTCATTATCATTTCCCGCCTTTGCATCCTTCCTTAAGTACCCTAAACCAGATGCAATAGTTTGACTGCAACCCAAGCAATTTTTGCATAGGTTAGCATGACCTCTTTGCATTGATACTCTTTCATAAATAGGGACACATAAAATTAAAAGTTCTAACAATTCAAAGTTCAAACAAGTGTTAACTTAACCTTCTGCTTTTAAAAATCTGTCTACGTATCAAATGCCTACTGATTTAAAGTTTTATAATTTAATGTGCAATTACTTCTCTCATTCTATGTTACAGAATGCACCACCTGCAATTCCCTACATTTAATTTCATCTAGCACCTCTCTGCCCAACATGTTTTCTTCCAAAGCTGCTCAGTCATCTCTGGATAACTAGCTTCCTTACTTCTGCCAAAAATGTTGACACTGTATCCCCAAAAAGACTTAATGCTGACTCCAGGACGATATATTTAAGCCCCCACATGTTCTTTTCATCATCACTATTTTCAATCTTCTGATTAGCTTACTATTCATGTTTTCACATCCCCTTTAACATCATTTCTAGGTGGGAGCTACAACTTTCTGGAAATATATATGCAGGTTCACTGCAATCTATCAATATTATTAATTATTGCTACACATCTATTCTTCATAAAGGAATAATTCACTACATTTATAATTATGATGTCTGGAGAGGGTAGTAAGGTTATCGATTTGTTGGGGTTAAGTTTTCAAAATTGACTAGATTCTGGAAAGGTTTCATCATCAGACTGAAAACAGCAAATACAACACTTCTAGGGACGAAGGGATGGAGGTACAAAACAGAAAACTATAGGCCAGTTAGCTTGATGTCTGTCATTGAAGTGCGAGAATAAATTATTAAAAAGGTTATAGCTAGACACCTAGAAAAACGAGGTAATTGAAAAGAGTTAGCCTGATTTTGTGAAAGGAAAATAACATATAATGAATTTTGAATATAGAACTGTACAAGGCCTTTCAGCTCACCAGGTCTACACCAACCACGATACCATTCTAAACTAATCCTGTTTGCCTACACATTATCCATATCGCTCTATTGCCTGCCTGCCTGCTCATTTTTCTAAGTGCTTTTTAAACGTTGCCATTGTATCTGCTTCTACCACCTCTCCTGGCAGCAGATTCTCTGCACCTACCACCCTCTATATAAAATACCAGCCTTGCACATTCTTTTAAACTTTATCCCTCTTGCGTTAAATCTTATGCCCATTTCCATCCTGTCAAAAATACTTTATCTTCCCTATCCATGTCTCTCAAATTTATATACTTCTATTAGGTTGCCTCTCAGCCTGTAATGGTCTAGCAAAAACAGCCCACTTTCATTCAAACTCTCCTTACAGCTAAAGCACATTGATCCAGGCAACATCCTGATAAAATGTAGGAACAAATTAATGTAGATGCTGGAATCTGTACTGCAAACAACAAATGCTGGATGCTATCTGACCTCTGACCTCTTTTGCACCCTCTCCAAAGCCTCCATATCCTTCCTATAGTGTGACGAAGAGAACTTCACACAACACCCCAAATGTAGTCTAACTAGATTACTAAAATGGTGGACTGAGAATAGTGTGGATCTTGCAGCTGCTCCTGAAATGGCAGGCTTATTCATACATTTACTTCTAGATTTCTCACAGTTATTACATTTCAGTAGTATCAGATTATTTTTGCTTCACTTTTGATTCTTTTATAGTCAAAAAAATTCTATTTTTTAAAAACAGTTGTGTTAGCAGAATTTTTGGAAAGACCTACACATATCTTACTTCTAGATTTCTTAGTTATTACATTTCAGTAGCATAAGATTTTTATTTTAATTCATTTTTGGTTCTTTTATAGTCAAACTTGCAAAAATAACCTAAAAAATGCACGTGATTTTTCTCAAACGGAGTTCTGTTAACGGACGTTTTGGAGAGGACTACACATGGACGGCTCTCTGAAATTATACATGTAGAAGTATTTGTCTTTTAAACATCGCTAAATAAATCTTTTTTAAATTGCAGAGTGTTTTCTTTAAAACACCACTAAGGTTTTTTTTAAATCATAGGGGAAGAGTTTATTTTTAAACAGAGTTGTGTTTATGGAGCTTTTGGAGAGGCCTACACATAGATGGCTCTAGAGTTTTTCTTTAATTTATCAGAAGATTGAAAGCTGTCTGCTGGACCTCTTCAGGAGGAGTCATTTTTTAAATTGCATTGTTCAGCTAAGTAATTGGTATTTTTTAAGATTTATATATTTTTTATTTCTTATTCTTTGCATGCTTAATATTAATTCTTTGGGCAGGGAAAGATTGTTTATTTTGTATATAAGGTGCTATTGTAAGCTGCTTCTTTTTAGGCTTAATGTCATTGTGGGCATATAAGAGACACAGTGTTAGATAGCTAGTAGACTTAGAGAAGTGATTACATAGCAGAATCAGTCAGATAGATGGGTGGCTGTCAGGAAAGGTAAGAAGGTAGCTCAGAAGATTCCTGTGGCTACTCCCCTCTCGAACAGATATTCGGTTTTGGGCACTGTTGAAAAGGATTGCCTCTCAGAGGAAAATAGAAGAGGCAGTCACATCTTGGCCACTAAGAATGAATCTTATGCTAGATAGGGTTTGAAAAATGGAAAAGAATAATTGTCAGGGGCACAGAGAAGAGATTCTGTCGCAGTGAGCATGAATCTTGGATAGCACAGTGCTTTCCTGGTGCCAGGATTAAGGACATCTCAAAATGTTTGAAGCATATTGTTAAGGGGAGAGTGAGAAACCAGAGTTATTGTACACATTGGTGGGAATGACTTAGTAAAGAAAAAGATTAAGGTTTTACAGAGTGAACATGAGGTTAGGTAGAAGATTAAAAAAACAGAACCTCCAAAGTGGTAATCTCTAGCTTACTCTTGGTGCCAAGCTCAAATGAGGGCAAGAATAAAAGGTTGAAGGAGATAAATCAATGGCTGAAGAGTTGG
>NC_063350.1:36940759-36990759 GCF_021869965.1 Rhincodon typus
AGTTCCCTAATTTGAAGTAGTCCCATTTGCCTGATTTTGATCCATATCCCTGTAAACCTTTCCTGTCCAAATATCTTTTAAATTTTATAATTGTACCATCTCTACCACTTCTGCTGGCAGCTCGTTCCATATGCACAACACTCTCTGCGTTAAAACGTTACCCCTCAGGTTCCTTTAAAATCTTTCCCCTGTCACCTTAAACCTATGCCCTCTACTTTTGGATTCCCCTACCTTGGCTATTCAACTTATTCATGCCCCTCGTGATTTTATAAACCTCTATAAGTTGTAGGATCTTTTTTGCCCACGTGAGAGACAGGATTCGGTTTCACACCAAATCTGAAAGATAGTATCTCCAGCAGAGCAACCTCCCTTGATTCCGAACTGAGGTATCAGTATTGAAAAAAAATGAAATATGCAAATATGTAAGAAAAATATAATCCACCTTGACTTGTTGAGTTATGTAACTAAACTTGGACTATCACCACAGGATACGAAAAGGTATGTCAACACCATGTCCTTAGTCAAATATGAGAGACTAGGTATCAATTTTAGTCCAACTGTCACACTGAAAATACTTTTCATCAATTGTAGAGATGGGCATTGGTGAAAGGAATAAAATTAAATGTAACAAACGTGAAATAAAAGGCAGAAAATGCTGGAAATACAAAACAGAACAATTAGCATCTGGGAAATGTTGGGTTAATATTTTAGAATTCATTCTAACCTAACCTGCTCGGGGGAACAATTACAGGATTGGGTTAAACATTTGATTTACTCTCTATCTTATTTTATTTTCCATTGACTTCAATGGAGTATAAAAGTAGCGTTCAATGTGATTAATGAGCTTTCTATTCTACCTAAAAATTAACCTAAAAAGTTTAATCTAAAAGTTTCCTTTCCAAGTCTAGAACTTACATTAGCTATTTTTGAGAAAATCCCTATGTATCCCAAAATGCTGGCCTTTATGCATTCACAGCACTGTCTGTTTTTATAATGGATTATCCTGTTTGATTATATATAATTATCCTGTTTCTGTAAGCACAGAACTTTCCTACCTTATATGTTTCTTGCTCACGGACATCCATTACACATCTCTCTGGTTCACTGTTCATTTCAGTTTTGTTACCAAGTTTTTTGGTATTATCTGGGCAATACCATGGTAGTCTCTCGGTAAACTTTCATGTAAAACTTAAATCAGAGATAGTAGGAACTGCAGATGCTGGAGAATCCGAGACAACAAAGTGCAGAGCTGGATGAACACAGCAGGCCAAGCAGCATCATAGGAGCAGAGAGGCTTCCGAGACAACAAGGTGCAGGGCTGGATGAACACAGCAGGCCAAGCAGTATCATAGGAGCAGGAAGGCTGATGTTTTGGGCCTAGACCCTTGTTGCTTTCCTTTTTGATTTTAATTATTGCTGAGATATAAACTCGAAGAATACAAAAATAAATGTAAAATAATCACATTTCTCCTGAAAAATATATTTTAATACTTGAATTCCTACTTTGAAATATAAATGTTACCTGTTGAAAGTGATATAATGTAAAGATTTGTGCTCACTGTATTAGAGTTAGGTTGTGTTCACAGATTGGAAACCAACTTTGTTTTCTATCCACATATTAGAATGCTCATGATTTACAAGGTGAACATTTTGTGCCTGAAAGTATTTTTATTTGTAGTTTTTTTGTAGATTTTGTGGAGGTCTTGTGATGCAGTAGTAGCATCCCTATCTCTGGGCCAGGCAGACTGGATTGAGCTCCAGCTTCAGTACTTCCCTCATGACTTGGCCATGACATTCGTAGCATGGCCAAACAAATTGACTATCAATCCATACGTTCTTCAGGTGCACCTACAGCAGGTGGCAATAGCAGCAGAGTCTCCTGGTCAGCTATGCTTGATGTGGAATATGTCCCTCAACTAGCCTTTGGTGATCTATTCCAGGAAAAAGTAATAACGGAAACAGACATAACTACATGCTTTGTCTATCTCATAAGCCACCAAGCATAAGAGAAAAATTACAAATTTTGCAAGCCTGGTATTTTAACAGATGCCTTGCTTATTGAAAATTAAGCTTCCAACATCTGATACATTAATTGTTATCCTCTACTTAATTTAATACAACCAATTGTATGAGATTTGCTTATAACCTTTAACTCATATTAAACAGCTGGCATCCTGTGGTTTAATAAAATATATGGATATTCAATTCCAATAACAATACACCAACAGTGAAACCAATTGAGTAAAATTGGCCAAAGTACAAAATTTCGGTGAAAGCAAATCTGTTTAAAATCTGTGGCATCTGTGAGATTTCAAAAAGGGAGAACAGCAAATGTAATGATGAAGAGTAAAATCTTCTTCTGCTTTCTCCACTTTCACACTCATTTCTCTGTCAGAAGACATGATGTTTTGTTACCACACATTGTACCTCTCTAATCTAGCAGCCTGGGGCCCAGGCTTTTGCCACACCACAGGTCACATGTCAGAGTCAGTGCGACAGTTTTTAAACCCTTATTTTCTCTGCTCCTACCTCTCTTCTACAATCCTGAAGGCACTGACTCACACAAAGGTGTGTGAAATTCCCGATGGATTATTTAGCCAAGAGGTTATCATACTTGGACAGGCATTTGTAGAGAGAAAGCTTGAACAATTGATGGTGCTGGAGCACAAGGGTTACCAGATCACAGAGTTTCAGATTAGTGAAGTACAACTTGTCATTTCTTCCTTGTGTTAGCAGTAGGAGGGTTGGAGGTTGTGTGATTTATTGCAGAGTCTGGATCTTCATTTATTAATCAGCATTGTGACTTAAAGATTTTCAAGGTAGGTGTCTAATATACAGACTATACAGATGTATGGTCAGCTGTATTGGAAGACTTGCATTTGTATGTTGCTTTTCACAACCTCAGGACATCCCAATGTGCTTTAAAAACCACAGAAGTACAGTAAAACAGACATAAAACATATGTTTTGCCACCGTGTTGTAATGTGAGAGAACATGGATTGGTTAACGTGCATAAATTACTTTGGAGCACATGCATGACTGTTCCATAACATGGCTTTGTTTTGCTAATTCTATGTTGTAATGCAGAAAAGTAGACTTTTAGAAATATATGGTGATGCATTGCAAAATGTGAAAACCTAAGTTACCACATTGGCACACTGCACAATTGAAAAACTTGGGTTAATATGATGGGGCATTGCATTAAGAATAGGATATGGTGTCAGTGCATTAAACCTTTCCACTATAGAGTTGAAGGGCAGTGGAGTAGTTCATTAATACATGTGCTACAGAATGACAGACCCAATACTTTGCTACCTTGAACAACAGGGCATTGCATTATGTTGGAAACTGCTATCAATGCTCTAATGTGCTGATCAGCAGACATGGACTGGTGCCCCCAGCATTGCCTAGCAGAACAAGTCACTGTGTTAGTACATCAGCATATTGTGCTGGAGGGAAGTATAACATGAGCTAGGGCACTGACAGGCGAAGCTGTAAAAAACTTTGACAATGTGAGAATATTGCAGGACGGTATCCCAAATTAAAACTGCATTGGCACACTATGCTGCAGAATGGTAGGATAATGTGATGCAACCACTGAGGATTGTAGCAGAGGGGCTAATTGCACGAGCATGCTGTGCTGCACAATTGTGGATTTAGGATCTAGCTCTGGGATCTCCCAACAGAGGCGCCAAGTGCAGGAAAACTATTTGCCCCAAGGGCAAGTGGAGGTTCCAGGGCTGGGTAGCCTCAGCGAAAATTAATATGGGTCATATTAAACATAGGATTTCCAATATAAACCCTAAAACAGACACGAATCAATAACAGCAGCGAGGCAAATATTTGCGTTTCACTAAAACTGATTTTAATTCAATTTTAAAAGAGAAAAATAAATACAATATTGCTCATTTGATAAAAAATAATTTCTATTCCTTTGACCCACAATCAAAGTTGATATAAAATTGTAGCATCCCCTTACGTGGTAATTTTAGAATAAAATCTTTAAAAAGGGCAGGCGGTCCCTCAAATGAATAGTCGCTTTAATAACTGACGTTAACATTGAATCGCAATAATCGACACAATTCATGCACAGCCTCTTTTACAATCCACCTGAGATGACCTACTTTAACCGGTTTAGAAGTTGACTTGCTTGAAAAGGGATACTACAGTTTTAGTCAACAATCACCACATATTCCTAAAATGCAAATAACTGTACCATTTTCACCCAACATTGTACCCAGTTTAAGTGTTGCATGGAACAGAATAATATGTTCTTCAGTACACTTCCATGCTGAGTCACTGCTGGAGTGACGCAATTCAAATAAAAACATTTCAGCAAACTGCTGAAAACATCGCCTTTCCGCCACTGAACCACCCAAATACATAGTTCATTTTCACAAACAAAAAGCAAAGGGGAAAAGGAGACAGTAAGACATACGAAGAGATAACGTCTAGTTCAGAGCAACAGCCTCCACCATTCTTCTGGGACGGAGGCGACTCCACCGGAGAAATTACAAAACGGCAGTTTTTTGTGTCAAAAAATAATACTTTGTTTTAAAAAATTCAGAGATGTACATTAATGTTGTAACGCGTCTCAATAGGAGCACAAACCCCCAGTCTATACACAAGAGAAGTAAAGAAATATATTTTTGGGGGGGGGGGGAACTGGGAGAAAAGCCCCGAAATATGTTGTAATAAAAAAAACTGCTGTCATCTGACAATTACAAATGAATCTCACACTTGGCAAGTTACACGCTGTTGCGTCATGTGTTTCGACTGAGCAAAGTCACAGTTAAAGCACGGCATCATTTTATATACATTGCTATATAAAACCCCGCAGTGCTGGTTTCAAGAAACATCATTCATCCCTCTCCCTGCCGTTGTTAAACGCATGGGTTAAGGTCATCTAAACGATATACAACCTCGCTTACTGCAATGTGCTGTAAACACAGAGAATCCTCTATATACAAAGAGTCCTTTTGATCAACTCCTTTATGCAAAAAGTCACAATATCCGTTGCTTTTATATATATATATTAAAAAGGAGAGAGAAAGAAAATAAGAATCTATAAATATTGGGAGCTGTGCAGTCAATGTCAGCAGTTGCTGGACGCACTGAGCAGGGTATGCTCCGGGAGCTGTTTAAACAAGTTTCTCAGAGTTGCCAGCTCCCGGCTGAGCTGCTCCACTCGCTTCTGGAGCCGCTCGTTCTCGGCGGTCAGTTCCAGCACTTTGTGTTGAGTCTCTACATTCCTGAGCTTGGCCTTGTCCCTGCTCTTCCGCACCGCGATGTTGTTCCTCTCCCTCCTCAGGCGGTACTCGTCGCTGTGCTTGTCCACCAGCTTCTTGCTCTTGTTCTTGGCGGCCGCCCGGCTGGAGTCGGCCGAGTTCGGGGTGGCCGGAGGGGTGGTGGATGAGGACAGGGACGAGGTGGACAGGTTACTGTTGCTGCCGCTGGCCACGCACTGGTACTGCAGCAGCGGCCTCACGTACGAGGAAGAGGAGGCGGCGGCCGCCGCTGCTGGCTGCACTGACATCCCCCCACCAGCAGCGGCCTCTTCCTCCCGGCTCTCCTGCTTCACCCCTTTCCCGTCCGGGCTCTGCTCAAACACCGGCTCCAGCCGAGTCTCCAGGAACTGCGGGGTGCAGCTCAGGATGTTGCCCTGGTGCCTGGCGCCGGCCGACGAGCTGCGCATCATCGACAAGTAGGCGTTGTAGTCGGGCAGGGATTTCTTCTTGTACTCGTCTGACAGCATAATATCCGTCAGCAGGTCGCTGCCGAGCTCAAAGTTGCCCCCTGCTGCCGAGGCGGTGGCCGGGTCGATGTACGGGCTGAAGTCGATGGCACTCTCGTTGTCACCGATGCCCAGGTCTGTCATTGAACGGTCGCGGTGCAACTTGTTCGGGGAACAGTCCGACTCGTAGAAGTTGGCCACTTCCATCAAATTAATGTAGGTCGGAGCCGTCTGGAAACATGGCGAGTCGCAACGCGAGTCCCAGTTGGTCAGACTTTGCATGAAAGCCGTGGTTGCAACAAGTGGAAGAAGGGGTTACTAACCCTTCACGAAAATAAAACCGGGGAGGGGGGCAGGGTGCGAGGGCTCTCGTTCAGCACCAGGTCCTGTCGATCGGCCACGTAACTCTTATCGCAGAGGCACTGTCCTGAAAAGCTGTGCGCTCTCTCTCTCTGTGTGCTTTAAGCTGAGTTCAGAGCCTGTTTGTCTTGACTGTGCTGAGGTTTGAAGCTGCTGGAAGCTCTCGCCAGTTCTTATATTTATAACCACATCGCTCCTGCCATTGACGTCAGCTGGCAGCCTGCCATCACCTCCAACCTTTTTTTCTCTCTCTCTCACTCCTCTCTGCCAGAGCGAGGAGATGTGGCGCCGTCCTTTAAAACATGTAATTATTATTCCTGATATCTGCCCAGAAATGTTTTCGCCTTTGCAAATCAACCTCATTAAAACGGGCGGAGTGCGGAGCAACCTCTCAATCAGCCTGGGCAAGACAGCTTTTGCAGTGCAGGTTGGAATAGAAGTAAAATGGGTTTTCAAAGCATGGATTAGCTCCATTTTAAATCGATGTCATTGCACTTTATGAGGAGAGCTGGCTCTTCAACGTTACGTGAGCGTTTTTAAAACGAAGCATTAGCCTGCGCTTAAAAACTACTTTCATTCTGTCAAAACAAATTCATCCAAACCCTGCGCTCCCAGGTGAAGAGAGGTCTAAGGAAGGAATTTCAGAGTTTATGGTCACTGTGACTTAAGTTAATGCCAGCAGTGGAGACATTAAGAAACTGGGCAAATGCACAGAATTCATAAAGGCAAGGTTGTTGGAAAGTGGGATGGGTTGGAGAGGAATTATATGACAAGGAGGACTATTATGGTGGGATTTGAACATGATGAGACATTTAAAATGGGATCTTCTATAGTCTACAAGCAGAGGAATGATTGATGAGTGGGACTTGATGTAAGTTACCGGCAGTGAAGATAGATTTACAGAGGGAGGGAGATGAAGGCCCTTGTCCTCTAATCCGTCTCCAACCCATCCCACTTTCCAACAACCTTGCCTTTGTGAATCCTATGCATTTCCTCAGTTTCTTAATCCCTCCACTGCTGGCATTAACTTCAGTCACAGTGACCCAAACTCTGAAATTCCTTCCTTAGACCTCTCTTCACCTGGGAGCAGGGTTTTGATGTTTGATTTGAAATGCAGGAACAGTAGCTGAGGAAAGGGAAGCATTTACAACATCAACAGGAGGGAGTTTGGCAGGGTAGCACTTTAATGAAAATTGAATCATATTGTGAGAACAGAAGGTGGGTCTCACAAACAGAATATGCTCAGATGTATATGGGAGAGAAACTGGAGAATGATGCAAGTGCTGAATAAGACCAGGTAAAAAGCTCGGAGCTATTTTGCTTGGTGGACATGAGAGAGGAAGGAAGGGATGATCTCAATCTTACTGACAAAAAATCCAAAGAACTTCTTGCTCTTGTGGCCCTTCACATGTTGTTAACACCAAACTGCACCATATTACAGTCTAAGAGAGCTGTGTGTTTCATGTGGTTGCTTACTGGATTATACTTTGCCCTATTCTTTCTTTACTAGAAAGTGTTTTAAAACTTATCCATTGAACTGTCTCCAAAAACATCAGATATTTTTGTGATTACTTTCTGCAAGTACTTACACTTGCTAAAACACAACTCAATGACATTTTTTAAATGAAGAAATATTTTCCTTTATTTCATTATGGAAGTACTGTATTTACTTTTCACTCGATGGAAGGACATCCTCTTCAAGACTTGCAGCATTAAGAATAACTTCTAATTTAATTTTAGAATTAATATTATTGTTATTATGGTAATGCAAGATTATAATTAAATATAATGTTAATGAGCTACCATTTTGTTAAAATTTAACTGTGTCATTTGGTTTTCGTAGTTCAGTCACAGTGGTTGCATTTGATAAATATTCAGGTTTTACCAGTATAACAAGAAAACATTGACATCAAGTTATAACCGGAAAACTCAGTTACATTTGAGAATAAAATTAGAAAAACAAATTGATTCAGTTTTTCTTTTGCTTAGTGATATTTATTATTTTACAGTCAATTGTGACTGTTTAAAATATAACATTTGTTATTTAATCTCCTCTAAACTCTCTGAAAATATATTTCTAGAAATGCCAATTTAATTTATTTATATACAATTTTATTAATATGAGTTGTTACTATATACACAGATATATATGAAGTTATGTGTGTAGTAATTGTAGAAGGCCATAATACATTTAAAAATAAAACTGAGGATGACTGAACATCTCGTGTGATTTTTATAATTGGCATATATTCACCCAGGCATATATAAATTGTAAATGAGCATGATTTGCAGATTTTGGTGTGAGAAAAACACTATTTAATTATTTCTTAAGTGTTTTGCGTCAAATTAATCATATATTCTTCCCTAATTGGAATTAATCCATCCAGTTTCCTTGGGATTTTGCACTCTATAGAACAATTTACTTCACTAATCACTGCCTGAACATTTTTTTTCCTTGGTACTATCAGGGTTGATAAGCAAAAGGCTTATCGAGCGCACACAGCTATACTGACACCTACTGGGGATATGCTGTCACTGCATATATTCAACCAGACCCAGAAAAAGAAATGCAGCGTTTACAGGACACCAAAGAACCTTGCATGGGAAGGAATTTGAAATCCAGCGACTGTTTTATAAGTTAACATCTTGCGCATAAACAGTCAACGGGGGAATGACCAATTAAGTTTTTGGTAATGGCGTTACAGAGAGAAATGCTGACCAGTATCCAGGAGAATGCTTTTTTCAATTTGAATATGACAGTCAAGATGTTCCACATTTGAGCTGTCCCACCACTAAAGGTTTGAGTCGTTAAAATGAAATGGTGGGAAATTTACAGACTGGAGAATGCAGAAGTTTGAAGATTAGCTTGTGTCATTCAAAGCGGCACTCTATCCGTTGTTGCAACGTAAGTAGTAGCATGGGACAAGAATCAATAAATATTTAACTCTTAAGCTAGGTTTTAAAAGAAGTACACTCTTTGCAGAAGTGGCTACAATTCCAAATTTTTGTAGTTTTGTCTTTTAACTATTAGAAGCTACATAAATGTATATTCCTTTAGAAACAAATTTTGATTGTAAAGTTGTTCATTGATATTAGGGCCTAATGACACAAAGGAACCACAACGAAGGTATCATTATGGACCAGAGCTGCCTTAACCTTTGTTTTTCAGGCTCCTGGTGTACAAAAATTAAAATAGTCAAGATTCTAGTCGTATTCCATTTGAGGGAAATATGTACTTTGGAGTACACAACTTGGAGACTGGATCAACTGGGCTTGTAGTCACTGGAATTTAGAAGAATGAGGGGGAATTCTCATAGAAACATATAACATCTCTATAGGACTGGACAGACTAGATCCAGGAAGAATGTTCCCGATGATGGGCAAGTCCACAACTAATCTAAGAATAAAGGGGTAAGCCATACAGGACTGAGATGATGAAGAATTTCTTCACTCAGAGTTGCGAACCTGTGGAATTCTCTCCCTCAGAGCTGTTGGGGCTATATATTCAAGAGAGAGCTGGACATGGCCCTTGCAGCTAAAGAGATCAAGGAATATGGAGAGAAAGGGGAAATAGGATACTGAAATTGCATGATCACATTGAATGGTGGTGCAGGTTCAAAGGACCGAATGGCTGACTCCTGCAATTATTTTCGAGGTTTCTATGTTCCTAACTGAAAGAGTTGGATACATGCATAAACCATCATAGCGTAAAAATCAACTTAAGGTATCTAATTCCAAAACCAAATTTATATACAGTTGCAATATAGTTTGATTATTCACTGAAACTAGTCTGTAGTTAGTTCTGATAGTGTTATGAAAACTGACTTGTTGAACATTGCTGTGCATTCTCCAAAGATGAGTTTGACAGAATGGTATATTTGCTATAAATTGCTACATAGTTGAATGGTTATGTATATGTGGCATGTATAAAAGATCAAAATGGTATATAACTAAGATTTTAAAAAATATTTTTGGATGACTTGCCTGGATTTTTTTTATAAAAAGGTATCTTGCTATCATTATTAAGATTGGTCAGGTAAAAAAATGGTTTAGTTTAGAAATTCACCATTTATGGGAGCACTATGATAGTTCAGTATATATTTATTGAATCTTATTTAAATAAAGGTACCTTAAAATTTACAAAAAATATTTTTCAATTAACAAGTTGCGCACCTAGACTAGCTAAGCTGTATTAGCTGACTTGATTGATGTGATACAGAACCTGTGATGCCCTGTCATTATATAAAATGGTAAAGGCAGGTACAATTATAACATTTAAAAAACATTTGGACAGGTACATGGATAGGAAATGCTTAGAGGAATATTGGGCAGATGCAGGCAAATGGCACTAGTTCAGTTTAGGAAATTGGTTGGCATGGACAAGTTGGGTCAAAGGGTCTGTTTCCGTGCTGTATGACTCTATGACTAAAATATTGTCAAAAGTCACTTTATATCTGTGTGAATCATAAAGTTGTAATTGTCACTCACATTTTAAATGTCAAACATAATGGGATATCAAGGATAATATGCTGCTTGAAGTTAACTGGGAAATAAGTACTTGTCAATGATATTAACTTATTGATGGCAGAATCACATATTACTAAAAATTATGGACATGGTAAAATAAATAATGCAGCAATTTAGATTGGAAGTTAGTCGATGAGGAAAGAGGATAGAGTTGGGCAAATGCATGATGCTTAAGCTGCAGAAATAGTTAAATCTGTTAGGTAATTTCAAAATCTGCTGATGCAGAAGTAGTTTTGACAAATATTGAGGTGGGTAAAAGACTTCACAAAGGTATAGTTAGCAGAACAGGGAGCCAAATGGCTGATGCAACATAATATGGATAAATGTAAGATAACCCAGTTTGAGAACAAATAAAGATTAGGAGACTACAGTCAATGAAAAAATATTGAATAGTGTGCATGAACCAAAAGACCTCGAGGTACAAATATAATTGTTTGCAAATGTGAGTGCAGACAGATAAGCCCATTGAAAAGACCAATAGGCGTGTGAGTTCTGTAAATAGTAAAGTAATAGTAATTGCCTTGCGAGAGAAGATTTGAGAGTCATTAGAAAATACAATTGAATTCACCATGATAGTGCCAGGAATAGAAAATTGTAATAATGAAGAAGATTTATGAATCTCAGATTATTTCCATTCAAGCAGAAAAGGCTAGTATGAAATTTAAGATTTATTTTCTAAAATTGAATAACACTTTTGATAGAGTGAATAGGAAAAATACATTTCCTCAGGCTATGGGAGTTCGTGACATGCAGTCTTCAATTTGAAAATTATCTTTAATAGCTTTGTGATCAAGGTTAGAGAAATTTCAATCAGGTGGGGGATAGTTGCTGTAGAAATTGCTCTGCTATGGGCAATAGTTGAGGCTGAGTACACTGCATCTTTTATAAGAAAATTGGATAAATATTAGAAGCAAAAGGAAAAATAAGGATTTTGGGAAAGAACGAGGCAATGAGATTAGTTGTGCATTGATTTCACAATGAGAAAACATGGATATAGTCTGTAAACCACTCTGACTCCATTTCAACAAGGTGCAGGGCTGGATGAACACAGCAGGCCAAGCAGCATCATAGGAGCAGACCCTGCACCTTGTTGTCTCGGAAGCCTCTCTGCTCCTATGATGCTGCTTGGCCTGCTGTGTTCATCCAGCCCTGCACCTTGTTGTCTCGGATTCTCCAGCATCTGCAGTTCCTACTATCTCTGACTCCATTTCATGCTGCATTTGTTTTCATCTTATTCATTTCGATTTGTGTATTTAATTAATTGACAGAAAGCAAGATTGGGTGGTTTAATCAGACATATACAGAGCAAAAGAAAAATTAGATGGACTGTACTACAGACATACAATCCTCTGCACCCAGTTTTCTGCTCCATATTTGTGTCCAAATGATGCTTTACATCCAATCACTAGAGTCAAAATTCTAATCCATAATCCTAAACAGGGAGAGACACTAAAATAGAACTAATTTTTCTGATTTCTATCCATAGTGACATTGTGAACACGTTCTGTCCAATACTTTCAGCCCATAACAACTAGAGGAAATTTTATGCCAATATCTAAGCCAATTAAATACTGTGCCTCTAAGCCCTACCTCATCGTAAATTGACCTTCACTTATAGGTTAGATTAGGAAATCTTCAGAAGAGACAGGCATATAAACAGAAAGCTGTTCCACATGTATCCAGGGGATTAAAAAAGGATGTACTGAATTGCAATTACCAAATATTGTTGATCATGACAGAGCAACCAGAATGGGTGTAGCAACACTGCCAAAATAACAGCTGGATTAACTCTGGCCATTGAATCCTCACTGGAAGCAGATCTGAGCCCTTATATTCTTCATGATGAAGCTGCATGATACGCACAGAGGGTACTATAAAACCTGCACATGGAACCCCAGATATGATGAGCTGATAAATATTTTATACAGATTTATCTTGACCACATGTAAGGTGGCCCAATAAAGTGTATATGTTCCTGTCAAGAGGTGCTCCTCCAAACTGCTCTCCTACCCAGTCTTCCTTATTAATCATGTGCTAGCTGTTGTGTGTGAGGATATGACAGCTGTAAGGCATTAGTTTGCAGTTCTTGGGACTGTGGGCCTTGACCATTTGGGAAGGTCATGTTGTGACTGGACTTGCCTTGTTTCATCGAGTTTTCTTGAGCTCAGAGACCACAAGGTGGCAATCAGTGTGCGTAATATAATGGTAATGATTACTAAATGAGTGCATCTTAGAAACAGAGTGATCCTGTGAAAAGCCCCCAAATATTTTTGATCCATTCCCCTGACTGACTGCAGTCCATCCTCCATACTGATTTCACATTACAGCCCAAACCGACCACAGCCCATATCCCAGACTGATTTTGCGCTAAGACAGGAAATGACTGACCCATAAGGCCCTGACAACTTTTGCTTGACTGCCAGGACTGACCGTTGTCCAATCCCTGGACATTTGGCAGCACAGCCCTGGCTGAATGTGGCCTATACTTGGACTGAGTCTGCAAAAGCACTGATCTGCTTTCATTTAACCATGTTACTCATTGTAGCCCCGTCCCCAGACTGCAGCAGGGTAGTTCTGAACTTGTGTTGGACCAACTACCTGACTGGCTATTGCCAAACCCCTGGACTATACATAGCCTAGGCCCTGGACTGACTGTGACAGTGCCCCCTGAATGATTGGGGTCTACTCTTACCCGGCTAAACACTCCTCCCTTTTAATTTGATGCATTGCCATTCTCTTAAAACACACACAGCACCTCTGACATTAATGCAGCACCATACCATACAGTGACAAGTTTCTCCCCATCCTGACCTACCCTACTCCCCATGAGTGTTCTATGTCATCTCCCTGTTTTCTACTGCTGCTTACTGGCTAATTCTCGCTGTGCACTGAAGTTCTGTATTGAAGAAGATTCTGGTTGTCCTTATCCACAAATGTTCCAATACAGGGCCAGAGACTGCTGACTGAGCCTGATGTGAAGCTATCTGTGAGGGGACAAGTGCTTGCCTGAGCCTGCTCGATAACAAGCTACCTGATGTGCAGAGGCTAATTCGTTGCCATTGTGCAGTTGTGTGGATGCTGGGTCCAGGGAAACACTGTGCCATCTATTAGAAAGGCACCTCTGCACTTGTAATGGTTCTATCTAATATAAAGAACAGGGAGTTGGCAGGCACAGCCATGAACTCACTGAGACTCAAGGCAAACGATCCCACCCAGCAGGGTACCTGCTTGGTTTGTATCATCTAATTTTTAAACCTTCGGATTTCTTAATCAGACAGAAGTTAAGCAGGAAGGGGAAGTTAATGAGTTGAGTTGAGTACCTAATGAAGTGCAAATGTATGCAAACTGACTTCCACCCAATAGTGAGAATCTGATGGTCGCTACCTAGGGAGGTAGGGAGGTAAAACAGAATTACAACGGTTTAATTTGAATGTAAGAATCTGATAAAAACCAAAAGAACCGTGGATGCTGGAAATCAGAGTTAACTTCCAGTTCTGACCCAAAACGTTAACTCTGATTTCTCTCCACAGATGCTGCCAGACCTGATGAGCTTTTCCAGGATTTTTTCTTTTGTGTGTGAGATTGTTGGCCTCTGTCCTGACTAATTCAGCATGCTCATCAGGGAAAATTGCACCTTTTTAAACGATATAGTGGCATGTAATGTTAATACTATATTGTTTGATTGTATAGCTCTCAAATCGACAAAACCATGAATTGATTCTGTTAAGTTCACAAATGGTAAAATACAGAATAAATCACCATAAGCTGTCATGTGGACTTTAAAGTCATCCAGTATTTTAGTGAAGATTTAAAGAGTATAATAAAGACAAGACAGAAACAGGAACTTGTGTTGAAGGGTGAGTAATTCTGGATAGTATCCTGTGTAATGTTCTGAGAGACTATAGTGACTGTCCTGTCATCTGAGATTCAGTCATTCACTGTAGCATACTTTCTGGAATGACTCAGTGACGTGTAGGATATATTGCAAAACAGCTTAGACAAACCCAAGCCAGACGTCAAAGCTTTCCAAACCTGGTCTTTAAAGTTCTCTATTGATGAATGAATCAAACTTCATTAGCAGCCTGACAATGGGTGAATATTTACCTAGTAGCAATCATAATAGAGTTCAATGTTCTGTTTGAAAGGAATAAAAGTGAAACCATTCATAAAAGTTCTATATTTATGTGAGGAAGACTTAAATAGAATGAGACGAAGACTATGTACAGTCAGCTGGGGAGATCTATTAATGTGTAATTTGATGGAAGATTAGTGGAAGATGTTCAGAAAAAAGTATTTAATGTGATACAGACCAGTAATAGTTATCAGAAAGTCATCCACTCAAGAGGTAAGTGAATTTATAAAACTGAAAGAAGAAGCATCCAAGTCTAAATCATGCAGATATTAGCAAATGGTAAAGATACAATAAAGAAATATCGCAAAACATAATATGAGCTATGTACAGCAAGGGAGTACAAAAATGGATATCAAATCAACATACAAAATATTTACTATTGTGTTAGGAAAAAGAAGCTGGTCAAGAACAAAGTGCACTCTTTGTAAGTGGTAAGGAAAATAAGGTGCATGCTGAATAGTTCATTTGTGTCAGTATTTACAGAAGAGTTTCCTTTAGGCCAGCAGGCTAGTCTTTCCAAGAAAATATAATTAATCAGCAGCAGGAACTCAACAAAAAACTAAAATAAGCATATTAACAGTAATGAAGAAAGTTATGATATTCTAAATAGCAACAATTTTTCACTAACTGTTTTAATCTAGAGCATGGGCCCATTCGTTGTTTTAAGTGTGTTTGATTTCCTGATACACCCAACTCAGATCCATCCCATGGTTGGGTCTTGCACTGGGAATAAGCAACTGGAGGATTTTAATACGCTTAAAAATTAGTTGAAAGATAGCAGGTGGAATTCAGTGCAGAGAAGTGCAAAGTTCAGATACCAGAAGTGAAGATAAGACATAAGTATCTATAAAATAATATGCATTGAAAATGTAAAATATCTGATGTTGAGAAATATTAAAAATCAATATTGATCTAAAATAGAGGTAGCCCTGTAAATTGTTGGTGACACTACACTTAAAAATGCTATGTACAGTAAATGGTGTTGTAAATATTAAAATGATTCAGAAAATGTTTCAAGAATGATTGAAGAGATGAACAGGTTCGATTATGTTGAGGTATTATGTAAATTCAGCAAACTTTCATGGAAAAAGGATTTGTAGAGTTGGTAAGATTGTGATTTTAGGATTGTGGAGGGACTAGATATTGTAAATCATGATTGGTTTCCCTCATTCAGAACAGCAAGATTAGAGAATCCAACCTGCACTTGAAGAATACTAAATTCAAAACTAATCTGTGGAAATGTTATGTCACTGAACATCTGACTGGTTAATCTGCAATACACCTTCCCTAGGGTTATGTTGTATGAGTAATTTGAGACAGGAAATCTGGTACATGGAGCACATTTGCGTGGAGCAAGTGTCTGTGGATCTCTGAAACCTAATGTTTTCCACTAATAGATGGTTCAATGTTTCGTTTCTCAATCTATTATCAAATAATTAATCGAGATTGATTTCAACAATTTTTGCAAATATTTAGATGTCAGAAGGCAAGGTAGATGGTTCATCCAGGAATTCCTATGTTGATGTATAAAGTTGGTAGCTTATTTTAATAAATTGTGCAGCTGTTAGCTGCTTGGAAGATTTTGAATCCTTGCATGAACAGATCCGTTTTGGTTAATTTTAAGTATTTATACATCAGTTAGTAGTTTTATCTTCTTTACAAACTGAAAACCTACATGACTTTTGGATTTTTTTTTAATAGAATTGCTTGTTCAGAAAGTTACTCCAAGAAGCAAAATTTCCAGAATCAGCCAAGTTATTATTTTGGTGGAGAGCTGAGGGAGGCCTGAGTTGGGATGCTCACCTGTGGCACAGGTGAGGAATACCAAATACTGTAAGGGTGAGACCTTAGGTATAAGCTGCAGAGTGCAGCCAGCTACCTCTGAGACATTGAAATCCCTGGGAATGACTGTGCTCCTTACAAAAGCTGTCATTTATTAAGCCCTCTTCTCTGTGCCATAGCAGCATTAGACACAAGAAACATGTTGGAGAGGTGATGGCCTCATAGTGTTATTGCTAGATTAATAATCTGGAGACCCTGGTAATGTTCTAGATACCTGGGTTCAAATCCTGCCATGGCAGATGGTGAAATTTGAATTCAATTAGGAGTCTAATGATGGCCATGAAACTCAGAAGAAAACACTTATTTGGTTCGGTAATGCCCATTAGGGAAGGAAGCTAGTTTTCTCATTTGGTCTAGTCTACATGTGACTCCAGGCCACAGCAATGTTGTTGACACTTAGCTGCCCTCTGGGCAATTCAGAGGGATAATAAATGTTGGCATGGTCAGTGATGCCCACAATCCATGAATGATTTTTTTAAAAATGTTGCTGTCCTGGTATTCAGCTTTTCTATGGAAGCGATGGAGAACATGTAATGTTGGACATTATACTGTTATTCCATCAAAAGGATTATTAGCTGCCATTTCTGCCACCTCCAGCAGATGCCACCACTAGACACATGTTTCCCTCCCCTCCCTTGTCAGCATTCCATTGGGACCTTTCCCTCTGGTCCATTCCTACTCCCTATCAAACACCTCCCCACATCTCCCCAATAGCTTCCCATGAAAGCGCAAAAGGTGTAACACCTGCCTGTTTACTTCCTCCCTCTTCACTATACATGGCTACAGACACACCTTCCAGGTGAAGCAGCCATTTACCTGTATTTTACACAATCTAGTCTACTGTATTTGCTGCTCACTGTGTGGTCTCCTCTACACTGGATTACTGCTTTGCAGAATACTTACCTTCTGTCCACAAAAATAACACTGAGCTTCCTGTTGCCTGCCACTTCAGCACACCACCGTGTTCCCTGGTCAATCTGTTTCAGGTTTGCTGCAGTGCTCCAGTGAAGCTCAACACAAGCTCAAAGAACCACATTTCATTTTCCATTTGGAAATTCTGCAGCCTTCAGGACTCAATATAGAGCTCAATAACTTTAGGGCCTAAACATGTTCTTCTACATCCTTTATCCATCCCCAGAACCCAACTTTCATCGTCAAATGGGCTGCTTTCACCATTGCCAACCTATTTTCACTTACTTATGGTCCCCATTTGCAACTCTTCGTTCTCCCTGGCTTACTGTAATCCATCCCTTTGCCTGTCTTTCTATTCCTCTGGGCTCCATTTGTACCTTTTGCACTACTCCCTTACTACAATCAGTTTTGAAGAAGGGTCACTGGACCCAAAACATTAACTCTGCTTTCTCTGCACAAATGCTGCCAGATCTGCTGAGTTTACCCAGCAATTTCTGTTTCATGTTTCAGATTTCCAGCATCCGCAGTTCTTTGTTTAATTTTATTTTACTGTTATTACCTCCTGTTTTAAATATTGTTACAAATAAGAAGTTTACAATCTTATTATGTTTGGAGGCTGTCTGTTTGATTTAAGGTGACATGGACAAGTAAAGGGGACAATGTGACCTATTCTGAATTCTGCTTGATAACAAACCTGGTGGTTTGGTTGCTATGAGGACAATGAGGCCCAGACTGATTTACTGCAAAAGAAAAAGATGCCAGATGTTCATTCCTGTAGACAATGACAAGAGCATCTGTAATGATTAAGTAAATGTTTTCTCCAAGTCACACAGTGGCGTATTAGGAATATTATGTTATTTTAAATAGTTATACTTTAATGTGTCTATTTAATTTCAACATATAATGCAGTTAAGGGTTTAAAGGAGACTTAATTAGAATTTCTATATACTGGGATTGTGCAATTACATTTGCCTTGGAGGTGGGCTTTGAGAGGGGAAATGACCATAGCAAGCCATTGTCATATTAGTTTACAGGGCTTTTCCTAGGACGTCTGTGAATTTGCAAGACAGAAAGCAACCAAACTCTAATGTTTGCAGATGGTGTGCTCGTGCTTGGATTAAAGAGAGCAAGTTTGTGAGGATTTAAACAAAGCAGGAAAACATTTCTGGATTTGGCTAGAGTGATGAATTGCCAAGATAACACTCAGCATTAAAGTCATTTGGGGATTATAAGTTGTCCAGCTAAAAATGTTAAAAGGAAGCAACATCGAGAGCTGAGAAATCCTTTGAACTGGTTCCTAAGAATGAAGTGACCACTTAAGGGAGATAGTAAAGTATAAATATGGAGGGGGATTTTCACTCAGTTAAAAAGCTAAATGGAAGAAAGATTAATTGAGTGTTTAAGATGCCAACTGAAGAGTTACGAAGATGAGTCACACTTGGAAACGTTAACTCTGTTTCTGTCTCCACAGGAGTTGCCAGACCTGCTGAATTTCTCCAGTACTTTCTCTTTATATTTCAGATCTCCGGCATCTGCAGTATTTTGCTTTTGTTTGAGTGTTCAAACAAAGTTATTTTTACTTTGCTTATTTCATTAAAAAATCTTAAAACCTGAAAGAAATCTGGTTGTATTCCTTCCAGTCAGATGGTAGAAGTTTGATTTTAAAAAGAAAATTGATCTCCAGTGGGTTTATAATAACGTGCTCACCCATATTTGTTCTGGCATATTCATTGTCATAATTTCCAGTGAAAATGCCAGAGGCGATGGTATTTGGCTGGGAACCAAGTGAAAAGTTGCCATCTTCATTTCCTGTCACACCTACCACACTTGAAATAAGGTAGAACAGGTGCAGAAAATATGGTCTTCCTTATGACCGAAGCTTTTGTAACTCAATTTAAGAGAATTTAACAAAGAATAACTTAAATTAATTGCAATAAAATATCAGACCATGATGGAAGTAATCAATAAATAGTTATTAATTCTAATAGAGAAGAGGACAGGGTTAATTATTGGTGTTTTGTTTTGCTTTCTTTCACACTTTACTGGTGATTGTTCTATCTTAAGATACAACATAGCATACTCGTGACAAAATGTTAACTTGTCAGAATATGTGGATCAAAAGATCTTTCCTGTGGTAACTGGTGCCATCTATTGGCCAAATTTAAAATTGTGTGCAAGAAGCTTTGTTATAAGAAGGGGTAACAATCAGTTGTTTGGAAGATATTTGAAGAAAATCAAAGCAAAATGTAGCTAACACCAAATAGTCAAAAACCATTTATATTTTCTCAAACATTTTGTATGCACTTTTAAAATATTGCCCTGTGTAACATGTTTTTGCCAAGATATCTCACGAACCAGAAAGTACATGAGAAATAAATAGCAAATAACTAAAATACAATTTAAGCATGAACCTGCTTAAGAGATGACAGAAGCCCATTCACCGTGGCTGTAATTCATAAACTGCATCATGCAAATGATAATAACTGTGATAAATTTACTTGTGAATATTTATCACCAATCTTATGCTGCCCCATTGAGGCAAATGCAGAGCTCGGGAGATTTTGGACAGGTGCCCAGATGCAAAGACATGTTATCAAAACTATCTTGAGGTATATGAATGAGGGATGTTATTGAAATGCCACCTTGTTTTCCATGAATAGAACATGGTTCCCAATTACAAATGTTCCTGCATATAAGATGCTTTGCATAGCAGTATGATCACACATGTTATACAACATTACCCATGATAGGTCATTTGGCTGAAAGAGAAGAATAGGATAATCTTCTGGATGAGATTCAGGCTCGTTCTGATACTTTGAAGTTCATGATAGAATAACCTAATCCAGGGTTTGCCAATGGAAGGGTCAGGAACCCAAGTGGGCTCGTGAGCTGAAATTTGGGGGTTGCAGGTTCCAAGGCAGCAATGGCAGAAAGACCCCCTCTTTCACAGACCCTCCACCTCAACCCACTCTCCCAAGTCTCACTGAAGGGTGGCAACAATTTTCACTGAGGGGTGACGGTGGGAAAAGGTTTTGGGAACACTGACTTAATCTGTGTTGGAAACCATGGTTTAGATATTGGTTTGCACTGTACTCAGTTTTTAGAAGTATATGATTACGCCCAGTCTGTCCTGGCATTGATCCCAGTAGTCAATTTGCAGGGCACATTTTGTTTTAGCAACAGGAGTAAACCACTCAGCTTATTGTCAAGCATATTACTACACACATCCACTGACTTTTTTTGCATGTCTTCAAACCCTCACTGTTCATCCAACAGTCTCAGCCATCCTGACCTTTGATACGTCTTTCGAATAGTCACCTTCACCCTTCTCATAAATCAGTTCAGATATTTGCACTTTGTTGGATTCTGTTTGATCATGGTGATCTCACATGAGAACTCATGTCAGATGTGAGCAAGGACAGACTGGTTGCAGGGGGTGCTGTGGAGTGTCTGTATGAGAGCACTGACCTCTCCAAACTCTGCTCCGCTGGAAACAGTTGTTGTGATCTGGGGGACAGGGGGAGGGGACATCAATCGACAGAAAGGAAAAGTTAATATATACAATATTAATACTCTACTCCATTTTCCTGTGTAACCTTTTTGAGTTGTGAGGGTTGGGCATACCAGAGCCTAGATCTGAAAATCCTTGTCCTCTCTTACAAATTGCTCCAAGTGGCCTTTAGCTATTGTACTTCCACAGCACTTTAACCCAGTTTGCATCCTCTGCTATTTCATCTTGTATTCACCTCTCTTTTTGACCCACCATCAATATCAAAATCTGCAGTAATCATGTCACTTGATTCTAAATCCCTGCCTGCTACATCTGTCACCACAATCAGACTTACCCAAAAACCTAATCATTTGAGTTAGGAAATGTAATACCTTCCATATTGTTGGTTGCTGATTGGGTAGATGATTTCCTTGTGTGAAATGCTTTAAGCCATTTGTCTATGCTGGAAAGTTGTTGTAGTGTTAGTTCTCGCTGTGGATTTTCAGGTTACTTCTCGAAATTTTCAGATGGAAAAAATAGCAATACTACTGGAAAAGATTCAGATTTAAAAGGTAAAAAGCTGCCTGAGGTAAGTGATGAAAATAAACCTGAATAATAACTTAGCTTTTACAAAATGAAGTGAAATGTAACCATTCAGGTAGAAATTATATTGTACTTCATTTGTAACACTTTGGTTAATGCAATTCAATAAGAGTTGGTCTTGCACTGCTTTCATAAAGTTGCTAACTTAAATGCTTAGAGTGATTTAAAGACTATAATCAAAATAGTGTACATAGGAATTTTAAATAATAGCGAACTTAAAGGATAATAGTCACCGAGATTTGTAAGTAACTGATTGTATGAAGTGCTGTAGAATTATTATAAATGGTAAAATATGTTCAATGTAAGTTGAATTCTTTATGTAACAAACATGAAGCAGATTCCTTGAGCAGGTAAACAAATCAGCTTGGCTTAATTAGTAGCATTGCTGACCTTTTGGGGCAGAAAGTTGAGAGTTCATCTCCCACATCAAGACACAAGCACATAACCCATTCTCACATTCCAGAACAGCACAGTGGGATGGCTGCATCATTGGCATGCCTGCCTTCCAGTTGTCCATTGAAACAGGGTCCTGTTTACCTGATGCTCAAGATTGCATACCACAGAAAAAGGTTAGGACACTCTCCTCATCCAATACTATCTCTGAAATCAACTGGCCTCTCATCTCGTTACTTTGTGGTACGTCAGTGACTGCAGGATGCCTATCATGTATGTCCATATTAAACTATTCCACAATGAATTAATTGTATACAGTAATTTAGCTTGAAGCTGTATATAAATGCTGGTAGGCTAATTATGCTTCAGTTCTTACCCAAAATTTTCAACAAAATGTCTGTTAGAGCTTGAGCATACTGAAGCTTTCCTAAAATCCCTGTCCCAGCATTGCATCTCTGTTCAATCTGAGGTATGAATGATAAAATTGGTCGCAGAGAGGATAGAAGTTAAAGAAGGGATGGAAGAACAGAGTTACTTATTTCCAGAGTTCAGCTCTGAATTTTCCTCCATCATAAAGTCAGAAGTTGAGATGTTCACTGATAATTGCACAATATCCTACCCTGGGGAAAAAACCTTGGCTATAGATAAGCCAAGGTCTTTTCCCCAGGGTAGGGGAGTCCAAAATTAGAGGGCATAAGTATAAGATGAGGGGAGAAAAAATTAAAAGGGACCAGAGGCGCAACTTTTTCCACACAGAGGATGGTGCATGTGTGGAACAAGCTGCCAGAGGAAGTGATAGAAGTAGGTACATTGCAACATTCGAAAGACATTTGGACAGGTACATGGATTGGAAAGGTTTAGAGGGATATGGGCCAAACACAGGCATGTGGGACTTGCTCAGTTTAGAAAACCAGGTCAGTATGGATAAATTGGGCTGAAGGGCTTGTTTCCATGCTGTATACCTCTATGACTTTGCTGATCATGTTGGTTGCCTTTCCAATGTACCATCTCATGAGCTTCAGCAGAAATGCTAATTGAGCATTCAAGGGGACTTATAGTTGTTGTTGTAGTACCACGTCTTAAAATAAAATACTTGCAGTTATTTAGTGTATTTCATGATCATCTCAATAGTGCAGCCAGTGGTACTTTTTAAAAGAGTAATTGTTGTTCTCTGTAGAGAAATGGATCTATATATTTATTTATGTGTTTAATGTATTGTCACTTATACCTAGGTAAAGTGAAAAGTGGATAATGTCGCCATGTTCCGACGCCATCTTGGCTTGCAGAATAAATTACTGAACAAATTGCATAAATTGTAAAATACTGAATAAATTAATATTAAATCGATATTACTAAAACAGCTTCAAAAGTTCATCTTTCCCTTTCTGTAGACTTCACCCTCTCTGCTATTCCAGTCACTGCTGTCCAAAATCATCCCTGGGGCCCTGGCAATGGGCTCCATTTCTGCCACAGGCACTCTCGCTTCTGTGTCCACCGCTTCCAAACTGGAGACAGTCACACTCCGCGGGTCCCACACCTCCTCCGACACTGGACAGAGGTCCTGGTTCTGAGTCATCTGATAGGGGTCCTGGTTCTGAGTCATCTGACAGGGCCCTGGTTCGTCTTCCGATGCCTCCACCCTAGATGGAGCGGAGATGGAGATAGACAGGGCCCCAGTCTGCTGCAGGAGGACATCAGCAAGAGGCTCCAGGGCAACCAAAATAGAAGAAATGTTACTGAGCTGGAAAGACAACGATAAAGCCATATGGATGCAACAGAATCTGCCACATGAGCTGTGAGCGGCCAAGCCCCGTGCTCAGGAGCCAAAGGCTGTCCACCCTGCCACCGCCATCTTGGAAACCATGAGTATGACAGTCATGAAAATATTAATAGCAGTTCAGGAATATGCAACATGCCCCAAAGTTCCACAACAGGAACTCAACACATGCAATATCCTAATAAGATGGATTTTTGCTTTTGGGTTTGATATTGGACATTGTACCTCAGATTTGGTGTTATTAAGCATTTCAAAATATGGATACTGCATCCCTTCTGATTCATAGTGTGCCTTTATCTGTCCAGGCATTGAGCAGAGAAATCTTGCCACAGCATGCCAGCAATGTGAAATTGTCCTCATCTTCAGATGAATATACAGTGTATTAGGCCAGGATCCAGACTACCAATCATCATTTTTAACATAGAACAGATAAATACACTGCATTCAGAAAAATGCATTTTCCGTAAATGGAGATTATTATTCTCTTTGAACGCATAGGAATGAAAAAATACTGTTCCCAATAGCTGCCTCTGTATACTTACATATAACAGAATTTCAATAATTGTTTAAAATGGGCAACATGTCAGCAAGCTTATTGTTCCCTGTGACAACCTCTGCAGACCTGACTATTGAACTAAATTCAGCTTTGGTCTGGACACAAACCGAAGCAGGGAAGGCTACGATTTTCCTTAAGAGCTGAGAGGAGGAATCCTGCTGCTCCTGGGTGCACAAGGGAAACCATTAGACTTGTCAGATGGGCCTCTGCTGTCTTCAGGCTGTAGCTGTAGACCTACTTCATGCCTTGTGGAAAAGTTCATGCCTTTGTGGTTCATGAGGGCCCCAGTTAATACAGTCCTGTGAATTGTATTTATTGATAATTTGTAAAGCTTTAGCCTGTTAAACTGCACATCAGTAACATAGATGATTGGAATCCAAACAAGTGAGTAATCTCTTTATTTTATATTGTCAAATCACCAGACAGTTGGGTTTAAAAATCAGCCCCTTAGTTACTGACATCCCATTAACTTCAAACTGTCTGACATTGAGGTTTGAGTCAAAGCAACATTTCAAATCTTGCCATCAGTTACTGATGGCAGCCCCTGTTTAAAAAGCAAATTGTATTTCCCTAACTAGATTAAATGGTCAGCCTCTGCTGACAATAACATGGAATGTTTGGAATTAAATCATAGCTTGACTCATCTGATATGAGCCAAATATTTGGAGTATCTGTGATAACTGGCAATTAACATTTGTCCAGCCAGTTACCAAAGGTGCAAATCAGTGTCATAAGATAGAGAGAAAAGGTCACTTAACTTATCAAACCTGAACAAATTGTCAACTACACACTTCATCCCATTCTCCTGCTATTTTCACAAATCCTTTTAAAATTTTATTTTTAATAATATCATCCACTGTCCTTTAAGATATTATGCATTTGGTTTCACTAATGATTCATGTCAACAACTATCTGTGTTAAAAAAAAAGAATTCTAACCAGGCCTTTTGTTCTTTGGTGACTATCTTACATTCATCCCTTTGAGTTACCAATAACTTTTTTTCAGATTTCTTTTACCAAATTCTTTGGCAACTATTAGTACATGAATAAGAACCAATAGAATAAAAATCATGTTTATTTATTCAATAGTGGCATCTTAAAATCTAATGTACGTAAAATTACACAGAGTTTACAATATGGAAGTAAGCAGCTCAGCCAGCCAATCTATGTTAGAAGTTATCCTCTATGTAGACAGCAGTTTTAATCAAATGTTATGTTAACACATTACTCCTTTTCTTCTTGACAGAAACCAGATCTCCAATGCAAAGTAACTGACGTCAATTGCAGCCTTGTGATACATACGTCTGTGCCTTGGAGAAATAACCAAACAAGACCAAGATTAACCCCTCATTTATTGTAGCAAACAACAACAAAACAAATCAATCCTGATAAAACTGCTGAATTTATCTTATGGTCTGGGTAATGCCCAATATTCAATAGCCTAGTGGTATTATTAGCAGACTATTAATCTAGAGATCCAGGTGTGCTCTGAAGACTGACGTTTGAATCCCACCATGGCAGATGGTAGAATTTGAATTCAATTTTAAAAATTCTGGAATTAAGAGTTTAGCAATGACCGTGAAACTGCCGATTGTCAGGAAACACCCATCTGATGTCCTTTAGGGAAGGAAACTGCTGTCCTTACCTGGACTGGCCTGCATGTGACTCCAGACCAACAGCAATGTGACTAGGCCTTCTGTGAACATTAATTGCCCAGACCCTGCTTCACCTACTGTCAACCATGTGACCGCACAGTCTGTTAGCTGCCTTTTCATACCCTCCTTCAGTCCTGTGCTTTCCTTTCTCGAACAAGTCTCTACGATGACAGCATATGAACTTTTAATGGCTGGGTCCTTCAGTTGTTTAAAAAAAATTGTTGAACACCACATGCACAGCCTGTGATGCTGCTATAATCCATGGGCCCACCAGAATATTCAAGCCCATCAGGAAATGGAGTCCTTGCAGGAGCCTGAAACAAGATAAATTTTCATTTTGTATCAAAGCTCTACACAGACATAGCAATGCTGTGAGTGTTGACAATTCTCAGGCATGCACCCCTTTCTGAAAGCTTTCAGACTCCTCTTCCCTTTTTTGCTCATTTTACATCAAGATGATAGTCAGTATTAATCTGCTGATACCTGAAAAAAGTGCATTCTTTTCTCGACAACATACATTTAGTTGTGACATCAGAAATGAACCCGAGAGCACAGCTTGAGTAATTATAGCAGAAAAATATAATAATTGTGCGACCTTAATTTGCACTAGTTGCATGAATTACTGACTTACCAGTCTTGGGAGGATGTGGAGGCCAAGAAATCCAATTACTAGCATTCCTGGGACACCCAAAGCACATACAGAGGAGGGTAGGGCATGCAGGCCATGTCTAACATCTCTTAAGCATTTAATGTGTCCAGCCTTCCAGGTTATTGCGATTGTGCAGTATGTGAAGGCAGACATCATGGGGATTAAGACTGTTGCAAAAGCTAGGCTACAGGACAGCTGTAAAAAGGTACATCATATGGCAGGGTGAGAGAGTCAGATTCTGAGCAGGTAGGTCTCAGAGAGGTCCTGGGAGTCAGTAAGTACAGTTAGGTGTTGGGGTTCGTTTTAGGAAAAGCCTTGGGAACCGTCCAAAGCCATGCGGCTTGGAAAATGTTTGAGAGTCATTAGTAGTTTAGAGCAGCTGATAGTTGTGGGGTGGGGAGCCGAATGGGGGGTGTGGGGCCGAATGGGGGGTGTGCATGTGAAAGAAGCCCACTAGCAGTATTTGCTTGGTGCAGCCCAGAAATATTGGATATTGGAGAAATTCAGCGGCAGTACCAGCTCATTGAAGAAAACCTGTACAGGAAACTTGGAATCATTCCTGTAGATAGGTACTGGAGTGAAGTCTCAAGAATCCAGAAGAATGTAGCACCAAGAAAGAGCGTGAACTGCCAAGATGTAAGCAGTCATTGAGTCAGTCCATGACAAAGGAGACTTTCAGGGAGTTCCAAAGCGAAGCCTTCAAAACTGATACACTGGAATCACTTGCTGAGGAGACAGAGTTTCAATGAGTTTTGGTGACCCAGTATCCCTACCATCCAAGGAGCTGCTGAGAAATCACAGTATTTGACTTGACTGCATTTACTATTTGATGTGCTCTGCCAGGTGTTGAACCACAATTTCTGTTACCCAAGTTTGCTTTATGCTAACTGTGCACATTAGCGTATAAGTTATTAATTATGTTAAATTAATATATAGATTATCTTGCTTTTTCAAAATTATATAGTAAAATTTATTTTGATTGTTTGAAACCATGGAATCGTATGGTTTCACTCTCTTACATGGTACATTGGGTCTCCAACTTTGCCCACTTTAAACAAAAATGACTATTGGTCCCATGCCAGAACGCAGCATAAATTTGGTGGTCTCATCAGGAATCATAATAAATATTTATAATATAAAATTATAATTTAACTATTGACCCTATACTTCTCTATTCTTCAGATTTTGGGTGTCCATTTTTCCTCCCTTGTCCAAATGCAAGTGCTCCAGTTGCAAGCTATCTGCAAAAATACTGTTTCAAAAGAAGTATCTATTCTAGTCCACGATCCAGAGCTGTAAATGGCTCTAGATGTCCCAATTCTCCCTTCTCCCTAAAACCCCAACCCCCACCCTGCATCAACCTTTACCTGTACTTTAATATGCAACTCAGAAGACAGTGAATTATATAATTGTGTATTAGCAAAATAATGATAAGAAATTCCTACTAACAGAAAAAGTCATTAGGACCAATATAACATTTAAAAGGCATCTGGATGGGCACATGAATAGGAACGGTTTACAGGGATATGGGCCAAATGCTGGCAAATGGGACAAGGTTAATTTAGGATATCTGATCAGCATGGACAATTTGGACTGAAGGCTCCATTTCCATAGACGTCTCTATGACTCTAACTGAGGAAGAAAAGTTGATAAATTCCTCTCACTCAGAAGGTAAGGGATTCAAAGAGGAAAGATGAAGAATGAGGAAAATAAAACAGGAAGAAAGAGCAAGCTTATTTTATTCTCCAAATATATTTTTACTCAATATTAATAATGTCCCTATTTAGATTTCCATGTTGAAAAGTAACCTCATGTGCTGCATTGTAAAAGATCAACTTGCATTTATGCAAGCATGCCTCAAAACCTTTTACAGCCAATAAAGAACTCTGAAATGTTGTTGCTCCAGTATTGTCTGATATGTCCAAAAGGCAGGTCCTTGACACATTGTCAGCTTATGCTTCACTCGAGCAGTTTTCTTGACAGTTTTGTCAGTCATGATTTGCCATTGCCTTCCACTCTCAAGGACAGGGAAAGGAGGAAGATGTAAAGTCTAAAGTGGAACATGAAATAAACCTGTGCTGTTTGCATTATGCCGAGGCACACATGTATTAGCCATCTACTCAACTGAGTAAACAGTTGCATGCCACTGTTGTAATGTTTAGAAAATTTAATAATAATAATTCTTCTGTCGACTGCCCTGGAACCATCTGGCAAGTGCTGCATTATAATATCTCTGGGATATTTCTTGTTATCCCCAATAAGTTGTAACCTGACTTCATTGTCATTTGTATTTAGAGCCATTGCTTCAATAACCTTTACAGAATGTTTTGTAAGTGTATGTTTGTTAAGTCAATTAGGCCCAAAGGGACAGTTGTAGCTGTCAGAAAAACCACTTACATGGTTTTCCAGTGCTAGTTGTAAGCACACAAAATAATGACTTAATTTACAGTCAGAAACATTATAATAACTTCAGACATAAGTGATGTACTAATATTACATTCAGCTCTTTCGGTGATGTATGATGCACCCAGTGATGCAGCAGTTTCTTTGCAACAAGGATCGATTAAGGTTGTTCTGTATTGAAAATATTTCTGGCACTGTAGTTCTCTTACTAAGAACACTTTTAATCCATAATAAAGACATGCTAATTAAGAATTAAAGGAGACAGAATACTGAGGGGAGTACTTTTAGTGTGAGGTACACCTCTCAATGAAAAATGGTCCCATACATCTGTTATTTAATTAAGGAACCTGTGGTGTTTTATACCTAATCCCCAAGATCAATAAGGTAACACGAGTCTTAGTCACCTCCCGTACACAACCACAGAAACACAGAGAGATTGCATAACCATTTGTTATGGGAAGCAAACAATAAAGGTAGATCAGACATATCAAAATCTGAGATTAAAACTTGCTACCATAGAGACTCAGAAACACACCAGCATTGTGTGTACACAAAATGAACAATACTGTACAAATTGTCAGATTGAACATGGATAGCACTGGTTTGGCAAAGCAAAAAGAGAGTAATAGAACCCATGTTATCTGAATAGTGTGAAAGTCCTGCCTTCTTAAAATAATTGCAAATTGTCCTGACTCAAATTTCCCTAAGACTGTGTGGGAAACAGGATGTTACCTTATTTTTCCCAATCAGCCAATCAATGACGGGTAGTCAGCTGTTCAATTAAAGGTGTTGGTCTCAAGCTTTAAGTTGAGGATCAATCAGAAGTCACCCAGTTTGAAAGCAGCAGCAGGATACTTTACGGCAGGTAAATGAGAAGGAGGCGGCTCAAATACTTTTCTTCAAGTGTTCAATTAAAGTCAAACATAGATTCAACAGCTTGGCCTACAATTAGAAGGGGAGCCCCTTCTCAGGTCGATATCTAGCTGCTGCTGAATTGAAGCAAGGAGAGAGCGCTAGTAACACATCCTCCCACGCACCACCCCCCCTCCGCCACCACACACACATCCCCCTACTCCCTTCCCCTCTCCCAGTCTGTCACCATCTTCTGCTGCCTGTGGCAACTGGAAAATCCTAAATCAGCCTCTGGTAATTGACCTCAAATGGCCATTAATTAGTTGAACTGAATACCTGCTGTCTGAATGAGTGGATCTGCCAACATCAGACTGAACAGCCCAGAAGACAGAGAGCCTGTATGCCAGCCAGTAGTACTAATTTTAGTACTTGTTCTTGGACACAGAAGCATCTTAAAATCTTCCCCTTGAATTCTGAATAAACGCTCATTCACAATGACAAAGCCACTTTCTGGAGAATAAATATCTGAAGAAGAAATATCTAAAAAAGGAGAAAAGATGTGGAAGTGGGATGCAATAAGTTGTTCATTGCTGAGAGAGAAAAAAGAATCACTCAGGATATATCACTTCCTGACATACAAATGTGTCGTGCTTGTTGATAATGTTGACTATTGAGAATTCAAATTTAGGCTTTTGAGTAGACTGCAACACAACCACTAGAGTCAAATGGCCATTCTTGGAAACAGTTTCAAATACAGAAAGCAGCAGTTTGTGAGCAAGTGTTCACATCTTGAGAACACCTGTTTATAATAGGTAGAGCAAAGATCAGAAGGAATTTATGTAGTACTGCACAGTTCCAATAAAAGCCATTGCAAAATGTTTTAACAAACAATTTGACTTTTTAAAAGTTAGAAAATAAACAAGAATAGTAGGGCGAGGAACACAAACACAGAAGTTAAAAAAATATGGAATAGGAAAGTGAGAAGAAAGAAAAGTCAGCTATTGGAAAAACTGAAAGACAGAAACGTGATAAAGAAGGAGCCAAACATGTAAACTGCAAATTAGTTCAAACAAATAAGAAAGCTCAAAATCTCAGTATTAACTAGGTTGGATGTATGTACACGAGCACAGCAATAGGAAGTGCACCTTGGAGTTCCAAACAATCTTATTGACTTAGCTTCAATCCTATTACATTCATTGATGTCATGACCAAGCCCAGTCAGAGATACTACCTTGTAATTGATACTCTGAGCTCATTCTTTCAGTTTTTGCTAATTATAAAGAGTTCCTCATTAAATTAAACACTTTATTGATGACTATATTTTTGTATCATCTACGTGATGGTTTTGCCTCTGTGGTAATGGTGCCTGTTACGAGTATCTTTACTTTTAAAACAGGATAATGATTGGTTGCTTATGATCTTAATGCTACATGTAACTAACACAGAAGATCACAGAGTGCTAGTATAAAAGATTATGAATTGGATACTACTTAAGTTATATGGAGTGTGAATAAAATTTTGTGTTAGACTAGAGTGTATAAAAGGTGATGTAGTAAGATATACATTCAGTCAATACATAGTCTGTACAAGCCTAAGCACATATTGTTAACTGTGATGCAAAAATTACATTTGCCAAATCCAATTTTCTCTTCAAAAACACAATAAATGAAGGCAAAACCAATGTACAGTACAGCTGCTTTATTTTTATTTCCTCCTTCCCTGCAATAATTCCTTCCCAGCCTTTCATTATTGATAACACCCAAGTTGTTCTGATAAGAATTTAACAAATAGAGAGGATGTTAGCTTGTTCAACTTTGAACGTTGACAGTTCTCATGACGTAACTCTGTGAAATCCCATGGTGCATTTCTTTGTTAAGTAAGCTTAAGCAGAGTCACATGCTATTATAGTCCTAAAGTCTACATGAGAATAATATATTAGGTCAATTAACACATATATTTTATGTGCTAGTACCCAAACTAAATTAATCGTGAACATCATTTTCCCTAATAGTCCCACATCCTTCACCCTTCAAAATTGCCAATTCTCAATTTTAAATTTCTCCATGACCTAACTCCATTCTACTGCAATTAACTTTCTCCCGTTCTACATGTTAATGTACTCTGTGTTCCTTCACTCCTCTACTCCTTCAGCTTACTCTGTCACCTTCTGCATTACTATGTCTCTACCAATCTTAAAGTATTCTTAAAACTTTCCTCTTCCACTGTGTTTTGATCAATGTTTCCGCTATTGTATATGTACAACTTGCATTGAAGCAAACTTTTTGACCTGTACTATTCCTGTATAATTTAGCATTCCTTTAGCAGGTGCCGCAGCAATATGAAGGAAATTGTACTGGGGCTGAATACAATAAAGAAAAGTGACATTTTACCTAATGCTGTTGGAATGAGTTGTGACTGGTCTCTCAAGTTACTGATTCTTCCCAGCAATCTCTATGTACCACTAAAATAAAGAACAAATGACAGAATGAACAATTCTAAATTAGCTACAAAATAACTTACTTCCACTTACCCCATTCCATCAACACTCATAACCTGCACCAACTGAACAACCCTCTGAGATCTCTGTGCTCCTCCAATACTGGTCTCTTCCACATCCCCATTTAAAACTGCTCCATCATCAACAACCATCGTCTAGGCCTTACGTTCTGGAATTCCATCTCTTAACTTCTCTACTTCTCTCTCATTACATAGAATGTTCCATAAAACCTACCTCCTGAACAAACATTTGTTCATCGTCTTAACATATCCTTAAGTGGTACAATGACATGTTTTCTAGCACTCTTGTGAAGTATCTTGCCATGTTTTATGTTATATTACGAAAGTGTAAATTTTTGTCGTCATTTCCTCAAATTTGGTCAGAGTGGCATCCAGCTAATAAACCTGTTTAGACATTTACTCATCTCAAGTAAACACAGGTTTTTGCAAAGCATACGCTGGAAGTAAAGAGATAATGCAATTAGGTGCTAGAAACATACACTTTGTATTAATGTAGAAGTACATTGGATTCAATATTCTTTAATGTTTAATATTGTTTAATATTTAAAATTCTTAAATAATTTGCTAATTGAATCCATGTGAAATTGTACAATTTAAATTAGGTTCAAATGAGTGACAGTCTAACTCTGATGAGACTGTTGTTTTCTGATTTACAGCCTACTTATTACTCAAGTGATTGTGCAATTGAGATGGAAACAATTTATTCAATATTTTCATGTCAGTTGAGATGACCTGGAAAGAGGTACATTACAGATTCAATAAGGTGTTGAATAAATATGTTAGAGTGCTTCCCAGAGAAACAAGGACGTGAGGAGAAACTTTCCTCCGTCCTACACATGCGGAATTATTCTCCAGGCATATGGCGGATGAAGTAGGCAAATGATCTGTTCTGTTTTCTCTTTGTCCCTTATACCCTACCCCAGGATTTCCTGGGGCTTCAGGGCATGTATTTCTTAGACACGGATATTCCAATGAGATTAATGGAGTGACTCTTAACTCTTAGTTATGCCACACATTGTTACTTAATGGACCTGCATCAAAGCCAGGGTGGTGATGACCATGGACAACCCCACTTCGCGCAGTATATTAAGCCCTCCCATATGTTATCCCTTATATGTTGAATTGTGCCCCCTTTCACAGTTATTGTTCCCTCTCTATTTCTGCGTGCTGCTCACATCCCCAGACTTGACTTTTGAGTTTAATTTAGATAAATGTGAGGTACTGCATTTTAGAAAGGTAAACCAGGGCAGGATTTTTACATTTCAAGGCAAGGCCCTGGGGACTGTTGCTACACAAACAGACCTTGGAGTGCAGGTGCATAGTTCCTTGAAAGTGGAGTCCCAGATAGACAGGATAGTGAAGTAGTTTGGTAAGCTTGCCTTTGTTGGTCAGTGCATTGAGTATAAGAGTTGGGAGGTCATGTTGTGGCTGTACAGCACATTGGTTAAGCCACTTTTGGACTATGGTGTGCAATTCTGGTCTCCCTGCTCTAGGGAGGATGTGTAAAACTTGAAAGGGTTCAGAAAAGATTTACAAGGATGTCGCCAAGGTTGAAGGGTTTGAGCTATAGGGAGAGGCTGAATAGGCTGAGGCTATTTTCTCTGGAGAGTCAGAGGCTGAGGGGTGACCTTATAAAGATTTATAAAATTGTTAGGGACATGGATAGGGTGAATAGCCAAAGTCTTTTCCCCAGCATGGGGGAGTCCAAAACTAGAGGGCATAGGTCTAAGGTGAGAGGGGAAAGATTTAAAAAGGACCAAAGGGGCAACTTTTTCATGCAGAGGGTTGTGCATGTACAGAATGAGCTGCCAGAGGAAGTGGTGGAGACTGGTACAATTACAACATCTAGAAGGCATCTGGATGGGTAAATGAATAGGAAGGGTTTTGGGGAATATGAGCAAAATGCTGGCAAATGGGACTAGATTAATTTAGGATATCTGGTCGGCATGGATGAGTTGGACTGAAGAGTCTGTTTACATGCTGCACAGCTGCATGACTCCATAATTCTAACTGTCCCATCTCAGCAACGGACTCTGATAAACCCCCCTTGAATTTCAGTGCACAGATCACCAGGACTGACTGTGGCCTACCCCTTACTGATGTGGGAGAACAGCTCCAGCTGATGACAGATCAGATCCCTGACTGATTTCTGTCCACCTCCCTGACCAACTTACCACTAATCCTAGGGCTGGTTCGACTTGATCTACAGGACTAACTGTAGTCCACTCCCCAAATTTAATGAGATGGAACTCCAAACCCTCATCACCCCAAGCAGCCAACTGACTGAGTCTAAGCCCCTAGACTGATATCCAACTTTGCTCTTTGACTGACTGTGGTGGGATCCTCTGACAGACCACAGTCCCCCTTGACTAGATTGAGGACGACTCCCCTTAAAAGAAATCAGATATAGTCATTTGAATTTAGCACATGTTGTCTGTCATATAAGCTCCTGGTACGATATAGTTATGATATTGACATAGCACACGTCACACAGCAACATGTTCGCCATTTTAACCGTTCATTGTAGGCAAACATGACCAGCTGCTTGATTTTTTTGTCTGCAGTCAAATGTAAAGCAAGACAGAAGTACGGTGAGCTTGTAAGTATTGGGTGAGGTTGCAATGCACAAAAATGCAACTAGGCAGAGATGATGTGAACATCCATGTAGGGTCAAGAATGAGTGTGCGCTAAGAAAGTAAGCTAAAAGCACTGAGATGCACACTGCGCTGTTGCAAGAGATGAGTGGCAGGTTGGCAGCGATATTGCAAGGTAAGGTGTTGATGAGCTCAAAGGGCATTATTGAAGCTTGAACTGTGTTATCAAAATGAGTCTGAGATGATGTGGTGATGGTAGTGCTTTGCTGATGTCAATCTCCTTTGCAGGGAGTGAAGACAGTCACTGTCTGTGAAGTCTACCCTGAGATGTTGGGGAAATATAACGAAGATGAATTCCTGGAGAAGATGCTGGTTAGCTGCAGCACCAGGTAACAGTTCTAACTTTCATGGCAGGAATTGGTATCATCTAATTTATTTTTAGTACCAGGGAGAATAGTAACCTGCATATAAACGAGACATGCTCAAATAATAGTGAGATGGTAATGCAAGTGAATAGGCCTCTTGCCATTCACAAGTAAGATTCTCATCTAGCATTTAAATCTTGAATGGAAAATCTAATTTTTTGATTCTTACTGTATTTCCCCAATTGTATTGCCATTGCCCATGTTGCTCAGGGTCTTGGCATATTGCGCCCAAAATCTCTGCTGAGCTGATGCCTTCTGCAGCATGTTGAGCTGGAGTTTCTCACTGAATCTGGAGGATTTAATATTCCATCTTAGCATTCTTAACTTTCTTCATGTGAGTACTGTTCTCGATAGCATGTCAGCAGTGCACATCTTACTCCCTTATTTATATACCACGTCCTGATGATATTTCTGCAAAGAAAACTATTTTTTTTGCATGCACTTCGAAGCAGACGTAAGTGGTTTAAGGAAGATGTTTTGAAGCGATTTTTGGTTGCTGTCCACTGTCACTTTATCTCTCTCAAACAGGCATTGACTAAAATGCTCACAAGCAAAAACAATAGCCCAGCACTCCAGCAGTTCTATCTGAACCTTGTGTCATTCAGTTTACATTAAAGCCATAGAAGTAGATACAACTGGTTATTCTTGCTGAATAAATGTTGCTTCAAACTCTGCCTTGCTGACATCACATTGGAAAGAAATCATCATCAATATTGTAGCACCTCAGCTCTGGCATTATTTATTATAACTAGTTGTTTAATTCTGTTGAAAGCTGGTCTTGATCTGTGTCCCATTACCACTACACGTCCTTAGCAGTGAGCTTGCACAGAATTTCACACTCTAATAGAAACCTGAACAAGAACTCTGCTCAGTGATTCATGAATCCAACAAATTGTTGCACCATTTTCAAATCTGTTGGTCATTTCATCACTGTGATAGCACTCATGTTGTCAGTATCCAGGTGAAGTCCTTTCACTGTCTGTACATGACCCATATACCTGATTTCAAGCATCTTTAATTGTACCTTTTTTTAATGCATTTGTGGGATGTGGGCATCGCTGGCTGGCCAGCATTTCTTGCCTATCACTACTTGCCCTTGAGAAGGTGTTGGTGAGCTGCCTTCTTGAACTGCTGCAGTCCACCTGCTGTAGATTGACCCACAATGCCATAAAGGATGGAATTCCAGGATTTTGACCCAGCAACAGTGAAGGAACAGTGATATATTTCCAAGTCAGAATGGTGAGTGGTTTGGGAGTATCTTGAATGTGGTGGTGTTCCTCAATACCTGCTGCCCTTGTCCTTCTAGATGGAGATGGTCATGGGTTTGGAAGGTGCTGTCTGAGGACCTTTGGTGAATTTCAGCAGTGCGTCTTGTAGATAGTACACACTGCTGCTACTGAGCGTCAGTGGTGGAGGGAGTGAATGCTTGTGGGTGTAGTGCAATCAAGCGGGCTGCTTAGTCCTGGTTGGAATCAAGGTTCTTGAGTGTTGTTGGGGCTGCACTCATCCAGGCAAGTGGGGAGTACTCCATCACACTCCTGACTTGTGCCTTGTAAATGATGGATAGGCTTTGAGGAGTCAAGAGGTGAGTTACTTGCCGCAGTATTCATAGCTTCTGGCCTGCTCTTGTAGTTACTGTGTTTATATGGTGGGTCCAATTGAGTTTCTGGTCAATGACAATTCCCAGAATGTTGATAGTGGAGGTTTCAGTGATGGTAACACCGTTGAATGCCAAAGGACGGTGTTTAGATTTTCTCTTATTCGTGATGGTCATTGCCTGGCATTTGTGTACTTGCCACTTGTCAGCCTAACCCTGGATATTGTCCAGATCTTGTTGCATTTGAACATGGACTGCTTCAATATCTGAGGAGTCATGAATGGTGCTGAACATTGTGCAATCATCGGCAAACATCCCCACTTCTGACATGTGATGGAGGGAAGGTCATTGATGAAGTAGCTGAAGATGGTTGGGGCGAGGACACTACCCTGAGGAACTCCTGCAAAGATGTCCTGGAACTGAGATGACTGACCTCCAACCACCATGTCCATCTTCCTATGTGTCAGCTATAACTCTAACCATGGAGGTTTGCCCCTGGTACCCATTGATTCCCAGTTTTGCTTGGGCTCCTTGATGCCACACTCAGTTGAATGCAGCCTTGATGTCAAGGGCTGTCACTCTCACCTCACCTCAGGAAGTCAGCTCTTTTGTCCATGTTTGGACCAAGGCTGTAATGGAGTCAGGAGCTGAGTGGCCCTGGCAGAACCTGAAGTGGGCATCACTGAGCAGGTTATTGCTGAGCTGGTGCTGCTTGATAGCACTGTTGATGATATCTTCCATCATTTTACTGTGGGGTGGTAATTGCCTGGGTTGGATTTGTCCTGCTTTTTATGTACAGGATATACTTGAGCAATTTTCCACATTTTTGGGTAGATACCAGTGTTGTAACTGTACTAGAAGAGCTTGGCTAGGGGAGCGGCAAGTTCTGGAGCATAAATCTTCAGTACTATTGTCAGAATGTTGTCAGGGTCCGTAGCCCATTTCCTATTCAGCTTCAGCTTTATCTGGCGAGCTCTCTCTAGCCTCCGCTCTAGATTTTGGTTCTTATCTAAAATGACTTCTTTCTTATACAGGCTGTTGTGAACTTAGAAAGGGTTCAGAAAAGATTTACACAGATGTTGCCAGGATTGGAGGGTTTGAGCTATGGGGAGAGGCTGAATAGGCTGGGACTATTTTCCCTGGAGCATCGGAAGGGGCGACCTTATAGAAGCTTATAAAATATTGGGAGACATGGATAAGGTAAATGGGCAAGGTCTATTCCCTGGGGTGGGGGAGTCCAAAGCTAGTGGGCATAGGTTTAAGGTGAGAGGAGAAAGATGTAAAAGAGACCTAAGGGGCAAATTTTTCATGCAGAGGGTGGTGTGTATATGGAATAAGCTGTCAGAGGAAGTGGTAGAGGCTGGTACAATTACAACATTTAAAAGGCATCTGGATAGGTATATGAATAGGAGGGACTTAGAGGGATGCTGGCAAATGCTGGCGAGTGGGACTAGATTTATATAGGATAGCTGGTCGGCATGGACAAGTTGGACCGAAGGGTCTCTATGACTCTAATTTGTCTTCACACTCATTGACTAGCAGATTATTCACAATAGCTTCTCTTCTGGGAAGAGCACTGGCTAGCTCGTGCTGTCTGTTGTTTACTCTTCTAGAGCCAAATGGAAATGCCAAACAGTATGTGCAACCATCTGTATTTCCCGAATTGCATCCAGAATGTAGTTAGAAAATCAATGCTTTCATTCAGTTTCACTTGCCAGTAGCCATCCTTTGCACTAAAGGAAGTAAAGGCCTTTATCTTGGTAAGTTCATGGAACTTCTTCAATGACTGTCATGGGGTAATGCGATCTCTTCAAAGCTTTACTGAGTTCTTTGGATCTGTGCATAATCTCAGTTTTCCACATTTGTTCATTGCTACCATACTGCTAATCCAATCTGTAGGGTTTATCACTTTATTGATTACTGACTTCTTTTCCAGCTCTTCTCATGTGTCTTTCAGGCTGAACTTGAGGACAGCTGGAACATTCCTTTGTAGTTGTTGAGTTGGTTTCATATTCTCATCTACTTCAAGATAACATTCACCAGGAATACATACAATATCTGTAAAATATCGTTGTAATGATCTCAGATCGGTTCAGTAGTCAATGGCTTAGAGGGCTGTAAAATGCTGTAATCTCTTCTGGCACGTTAGGGGTTACTAGTCCAAGTTTTAGACTAAGAGTTATGGAGTTCTTACTGCAAAGAAAGAAGCACTTTGGATCATTGTGTCTGTGCCAGTCATCAAGCATCTATTTACTCCAGTCCCATTATCCAGCATTTGGTCTGTAGCCTTGTAAGGTATGATGCTTCAAGTGATCATCTAAATACTTCTTAAAATGTTGTGATTGTTTCCACCTCTACCACCAATGCAGGCAAGGAATTTCAAATACCCTCCATCCTCTGGGTGAAAATGAATTCCTCTTTAAATCCCTTCTAAATGTCCTGTTCTTGTAATCTATGGCTCCGGGTATTGACCCCTCTACTAAGCTTCTTCCTATCTACCCTACCTATGTGCCTCATAATTTTGTACATCTCAAATCAGTCCCCCCTCCACCTTCTCTGCTCTAAAGATAACAACCCTACCTATCTAATCTCTCTTCATAGCTGAAATGCTCCAGCCCACTATGCAAGAGTCATGAAGTTTTGGAGGAGCTGTGTTCATTGCCGTGGTCAGACCTACAACCAATATCCGCAGCATGTACAACACTGACTGGCAGTGAACGTGGCCACACTCAATGTTTAATGCTGTAGAGTTACTCCCAAGATCCGTTGGAAATGTTTGTTAGATCAACTCATTTGCAGTGCATTTCTCTCTCACTAAATGTTTACTTGACATAGTATTGTAATTAGAGGCCATTTTTCAGAACTTTAAAACGATTGATTGTCCTTTATCCAAAAATATTTCAGTCCCATAGAGTAGTGAGTTAAAAGTGAGATGATGTGGTTTTATTGCTAGACTATTAATCCAGAGACTCAGGTAGTATCCTAGGGACGCAGGTTTGATTCCTGCCACAGCAGATGGTGGAATTTGAATTCAATAAAAAATAATCTGGAATTAACAGTCTGATGATGGCCACGAATCATTGCTGATTGCCAGGAAAATGCCATCTGGTTCACTAATGTCCTTTAGGAAAGGAAACTGACATCCTTACCTGGCCTGGCCTACATGTGACTACAATGTGGTTGACACTTAGCTATCTTCGAGCAGTTAGGGATGGGTAATAAATGTTGGCCTGGCCAGTAATGCTGTCATCCTGTGAATGAATAAAAGAAAGTTGCCCTGTTGAGGCATTGAGGCACCCGCCCCATAGGATAGCATGCAGAATTTCTGGTAATGCACAAACATTGAGAACAGTGATCTTAACTGCCAATATTGTTTCTGTGTGTAGGTTGGCTGTGTGCTGTTTGCAGCAGATGGCACAGATCTGTAATTGGCTCCATGCTGATCAGATCCTATGGAGTTAATTCCTCTTGGTTATTGTTTTGCAAGTAGATCTAAGTGCTGTGTGATTGCGTATTGGTGATTGCAGGCACTCTGACTCTAGTGCCTGCTGATCCCTCTTTCATCCTGTACCAGTTCAATCATGAAATACCTGTCACTTCAAAATTAAAATTTGCCATTTATCTTCTATTTCTTATTACTGTATTGCTCCAGCTGACTATTTGTATTGCATTTGTTTGTTTGCATGGGCTTTTTCATGCAGCCTACTCTTCCATCTCTTTATGTTCTGAGAAGGCTTGTGAATATTTCAAACAGTGATAAATTAGCAGATATTTGGGCTTATGCCCAAAATCGACATCTTGAGCAGTGGGTGACTCTCACAGGTACTGCTGATCTGGATAGAAATTATCAGCATCTCAAACAGCAGGTTAGAAGCTGCCTACATCAAGGACAGCACAGCTAAATTTTCTTCTGGACTTTTGTCGCAATTTTGTGGTTTGTAGACTCCACCATTAACCTGTGTGTGACTTTACAACCTATTTTTATCCTTTCATTCTGGGGTCTGGTTGACAGTGCAGTTTATTAACCATGCTGGAGTGTGTGGGGAGCAGGGTCCAGAGATGAAAGGTTAGAAGGCCTGCCTCAGTTCTCCAACACAATAACCCAGCTCCCAACAATGTTAAAAGGTCAACTAAACCTCATATCTCACCTCCCTCAAAACAATCACCCACCAAGCTAGCCCATGCTCCTCAGATCACCCTTGTCACCCCATACAATTTTTTTACTCCCCATGTATTTTCCATGCTCCCTACAATTATCTTTTTCATCCCATACCGACCCTATGCCCTCCTCCCATGTATCCTCCATGGACATGGACTGATATGTACGATGTACAATTCTCAGATTCCATGCAATATCAATGGAAAATATTTCACATTTCTTGGGAATAAATAAGTTCCCACCATAACTTTAGCCTGAATTGGGAAGAAAGCTGTGCCACACGAACCAATGCTCAATGAGGCTGACCACAGCAATAACACACTGCTGGGCATGAAAAAGATCAGAATCAGACTTCTGCCACTCAGTATTATACACGAGGTATTCTCAATCTGGTAAAACATTGGAGTAAAATGCCATTGGATCAGAAAAGTTGAGGGAAATTGAATATTCTCCAAAAAAATGTAGCTGTTTATGCACTCAAACTCGCCTCCATGCCCAGATGAAAATTTAGTTCTATTTAAATTTCCAAAAGTTCCAACGAGCCGATGGTGAGTAATCAGCATTGAGGTAAGAGCAAGTAGTTAGCACTATCGCAGTGAGGTAGACTGAAGTAGTCAGCTAACTGCATTGTAGAGAGCAGTCAACAGTTTCGGGAGGGCAAGAAAAGAGTGATAACATTATCCATGTTTGATGATTGAGAGGTTAACACTACAAACATAGCCTCTCTGCTCCTATGATGCTGCTTGGCCTGCTGTGTTCATCCAGCCCTGCACCTTGTTGTCTCATAATTTTTCTTGTGTTGTGAATTAGCAGTGAAGGAGGCTTTCCACCTGCTTGTGATTCAACTGTTCAGGTTCCCTAAAACAGGCCTCATGGACAGCAGCAGTAAAACCACTAGGGCTGGATCTATCACCACTGACACCGAGAAAAATTGAGTTAATTCTGCAGCAGCAATTAAAACAGGCATAAAAGGAGTACAAGGAGAGCAATTTTGAAGACCAAAGTCCCTCGACCAAAAGGCACAAGAAGGGGTTCCAAAACAATATTTTTCTGGTATCTATCTAAAACAGGAGTTAGGACCGCTACAAACAGAAATAAGGAGCTAGTGTCTGTTGTGTGTTGGCCTCTTGGAGTCATGGAGTTGTATAGCACTGAAACAGACCCTTCGGTCTAACTTGTCCATGCCGACTAGATATCTTAAATTAATCTAGCCCCAAGTGCCAGCGTTTGGCCCATTTCCCTCTAAACCTTTCCTAATCATGTACCCATTAAGATGCTTTCTAAATATTGTATTTCTAAAAATTGTACCAGCTTCCACCACTTCCTCTGGCAGCTCATTCCATATATGCACCACCCTCTGTGTGAAAACATTGCCCCTTAGGTCCCTTTGATATGTTTCCCCACTCACATTAAACCTGTGCCCTCTAGTTTTGGACTCCCCTACCCTGGGAAAAAGACCTTGGCTATTCACCCCATCCATGACCCTTGTCATATTATAAACCTCTATAAGGTCAGCCCTCAGCTTTGACGTTCCAGGGAAAATAGCCTCAGCCTATCCTGCTTCTCCCTATAGCTCAAACCCTCCAAACCCAGCAACATCCTTATAAATCTTTTCTGCACCCTATTGAATTTAACAAAATCCGAACGATGCATCATCCATGCCTACTCTGTTCTGAATTCTTTAGTGATCCGTGCAGTCTAAACCAAGGTCACCAACAAAAGATAAATTTTATGTTATTTACAAAATGTTGCTGTAGAGCTAGATGGAGCAAAGTGCTGCCCCTGAATTCTGCAGCATTCCAATTCCCATACTCCTGATACTTATCTTCAACACATGGCTAATGAAAGCTGCCCAATTCATATTAATGAGGCCTAGTTTCAAGCTAGCCTCAGACCTGTCATCCATTTAAGTCTGAAAGTTTGCCCAAAGGTGTTTTAACTCAACTGTACATTCTGTAGGAATCATTAAGATATAACTTAGCTTCTTACCTTGTTGGGGACTCTCATTTTCATCATCTAGGTGAAATGAATTTTAATTTCTTTCCAATGAACCTCCAGAAATAGTAACACGTCAGGTTAATAGTAGATTACAACAATAAGTCATATTATTTGGAATATAACATTTTAAACAAGAGATTTTTGTGAATAATCTGCAACTACAAGTCTAATAACAATAGTACGTGTGGAAAGATATGAGTAGTCCTTGCCAGTCGCATATGCCTTTAATTCTGTGCTCCTTCAATGGAAAATAAATTGTATATACAATAAATACCAAAGAACTGTAGTTTGATGAGGAATAGGCAACATAAAAAGCTGTAGCCGATAATGAAAAAGGAGTTAAGGTATCAAAATCAAAGTAGTAAAAGGGGGACAAGGGAGACCACAGAGTGTTATCTGAATTGTCATAAAATATTGATGTGATCATATCTTGAACTGATTTTACTTTAAGGAACGTTGTAAGTTTTTACACAGCTAAACTAACCTGAGTGTTTTAAAGTGGTAAGGCTGATGACACCAATTATTTCAATGAATAATCTGGCCCATTGATCAACTGTTTTTGGCCATTGCTATGAACTCAGTCATGAAATTCTACCTGTTGGAGCATCAGTCACCTAAACAGAATTAGGAAGTATGAAGGGTTTTCATTGAGTAAAGAAGTGTACTGGTGAACATAAGGCCCTGGAAATAGAAGCTTAGCAGCGTGCTATTCTTCCATGAAGGGTGTAGAAGTGGTTGCACTACAGTGACACTTCTATGAATCCCTATTTAAGAGGCCCAATCTTCAAAACAAAAACACAAGCATAAATCATAGATGTAGGCAATGGAGCTGGTTTTATGTTATAATGAAATGGGAAGAGTCCACTGCAAACTAGTGACACCATAAGATGTCTCGCAAGAATATGCAAGTAGAGGATTTAAGGACATGCGTGGATTTCTGAGTAGTAGTAACTATTGTTCAGTAGATATTTTGAAATACAGTCTTTTCTAAGGCTCTCAAAAGTTGATGGGGGCTTTCTGGTCTATTATGATACTGATCTGTAGTACCTCCAACCCACACACTACACCAAGGAGGGAGATACAATTGCTATTAGCTGTCATGATTATGAGAGCACAGATACTTTTTAAAGGACCCTCCAAACACATCAAAGTAGCAGAGAAGGAGTAAGAGAAAGGAACGTATCTTGAATAAAGAGCAACACATGGTAACAAACAGTTACAGTCAGAATATATAAAATTATTGCTTTTGGAAAATTTGAAGTTTTAGCAGGACTTTTTTCCAGCATGTGAATATGATATGATCACATGTACTTCACCATGGAAATGTGTCAGACACTTGGTCAAATCAGCTTTTTACTATACTTGGAGGTTTGTGAAAAGCCTTGTAAGGAGACAAACTTCCATCCATCTCAAAGCAGATGACAAATGGAGCAGAACCAGGGAGATCCCACTCTTTTCCAGCGAAGAGATTTGGGTGTTGTAATGGTAGCCTTAGACTCAGTCAGGTGAGGTATGTGGGTTTCCACAAGTGTGAACCTTTAGTGTCTAGGCAGTCAAGATTCAGAAAGAGAAATGTTTATCGAGGGTCATCGAAACAGGGAGAGACACTTTTAGGTCTGCCTGAAATGTCCTGGTCTTCCAATTTAAGAATTTGCCCATGATTGAGAGTTGCAGATTTGCACATCCAGGGAAAAGGCCAAAGGGTAATAGTGTTCTACCATAATGCATCCAGAATCTGGAACCTGTGCAAAACCGTTCAGATTATATGCACCAGAGGATGGTTGACATTAAATATAAACGTATATTGTAAATATGACCTGTAATCCAAATTTTAGTGAGGCACCTCAGACTGCCACGTATAGTATAAAGGAAATTGATCTTTATTGTGCTTTATGTAATGTCAAGAATCAACTATGATGCAATTTACTGTACAAATGTTATGAATAATGTAGATTTTTTGAGGAGTAATAAATCTGTTCGTTAAAAACAAAATTCTAGATAACCTACTTGCTCAAGATCCAATGAGTAGTGCTGAGGTTAACAAGCGTAAAAAATTGGACCCTCAAACACCATCCAAAAATGCCTAATCCACTACATGTCTGTAAGTATCTGGTTGCTGGCAACAGGTGACTGTGCCCAAAGTTACATTTTGGTCTCTGAAATTTCAGAGCATACTTAACACCTGTGTTGACTTAGTTAAAGGTGAAATTGAAATAGATTTGAGAGTGGGAGTAGATTTAACATCTAGCACATTAGTAGCATATTACATGCTGAGCTGTACTGTTAACTCAGCAAATGACTGAAATGAGGCAGTTATGTTGCAATTGCAGGCCATATTTTGAGAATTTAAAATTGATTCATTTGGTCACTGATCCATGTGATAGACCCTAGTTACAATGTGTAAAAGGCCCATGAGGCTGATTCCTACTGTCAGAACATTGCATAATGAGAGTAAATGAGAAAAATATAATGTCTCTGAATTAAAAGAAACATGAGAGGTGATACTTAGTTTATTTTTTTTAAACAGCTTAGATTAGAAAATTTAATCCTGGAGTAAAGCTTAGATTAACAACCTCCTATTTTAGAAGGTTAGATGGTCACCAAAGAAGCCTTTAAAATATTCCTAAGACTTTGTCTTCTGTCTTAAATTCATCTTTAAGCTCCTTAAGATCATGCTGCACTGTCTTGCAGTTGAAGTGTAACTTAAAATAGAGTTCAAGATTTGTCTTCTCCTAATCATTTTATGTATCTCGTGGCACTTCCCTCAGTATATCCACATATTTTTTCCCTTACTCCCTACAAAGGTCTTCTGCATTGCCCTTTTTCTTCCCCTTCTTAGTCTTCTCACAATCTGTTGTTCAGGTCTGGAATGTTACATCAGAGACAAAATATATGTATTCTCTTTTACTGAAGATGACCACATTTATGTAGAAGAGGTATGGATTTTCTATTCCTCAGAGAGAGTCTCCCAACAAAATAATTTCAGCAACAACCTTTCAATGAGCATTAATGTAAAGGTTACATATGATTGCATATTTATCCCTGACCTTTAACAAGCAATTTCTCACTTGATCAGCTTTCACACACATAAAGATTAGATACTGGTGAAAGTATAAACCATTAAACTTGAATTGATTTATTGCTGTCACGCGTACCTAAGTACAGTAAAAAGTTTTGTTTTGTGTGCAGTACAGGCAGATCATAACATACAAGGACGTACAGGTCAAAGGGTGTTTAAACAGAGTGAGGCATACAAGGTTACGGCTGCACAGGAGATACATAACAGCAAGATCAGCATTAGATTTGAAGTTAGAGAGATCCATTCAGCGGTCTAATAACATCAGGGAAGAAACTATTCTTGAACCTGTTGGTACATGTGTTGAAGCTTCTGTATCTTCTGCCTGACAGAAGAGGCTGGAAGAGAGTATTACCAGGGTGGGAGGGATCTTTGATGATGTTAGCTACCTTTCCGTGCCAATAAGAAGTGTAGATGGAGTACTTAGATGGGAGGTTGGCTTGCGTGATGGTCTGGGCTGTGTTCACAACTTTCTGTAGTTTCTTATGGTCCTGGGCAGAGCAGTTGCTGTACCAAGCCATGATGCACCCAGATAGAATTCTTTCTATGGTGTATCTGTAAAAGTTGGTAAGTATGCTTATGTATACGCTCTTAAAGCTCTTAGTTAAGTCAGTCCTTTTCTGGTGCAGAAACAGAAATTGCTGGAGAAAATCAGTAGGCCTGGCAGCATTTATGGAAAGAAAGCAGAGTCAATGCTTCAGGTCCAATGACCCTACTTCAGAACTTATAGTGGAATGTTACTGTCTTTACCTCTGAGCCAGGAGGCCTAGGTTCAAATTGAATCAGAGATAGTAGGAACTGCAGATGCTGGTGAATCTGAGACAACAAGGTGCAGGGCTGGATGAACACAGCAGGCCAAGCAGCATCATAGGAGCAAAGAGGCTGACGTTTCGGGCCTAGACCCTTCATCAGAAAAGGGGGAGGGGAAGGGGCCTCCTGCAGTGCCACAACGATGCCACCCGAAGGTTGCAGGAACAGCAACTCATATTCCGCTTGGGAACCCTGCAGCCCAATGGTATCAATGTGGATTTCACAAGTTTCAAAATCTCCCCTCCCCCTACCGCATCCCAAAACCAGTCCAGCTCGTCCCTGCCTCCCTAACCTGTTCTTCCTCCCACCTATCCCCTCCTCCCACGTCAAGCCGCACCTCCATCTCCTACCGACTAACCTCATCCCGCCCCCTTGACCTGTCCGTCCTCCCTGGACTGACCTATCCCCTCCCTAACTCCCCACCTACACTCACCTTTACTGGCCCCATCCCCGCCTCTTCGACCTGTTTGTTTCCTCTCCACCTATCCTCTCCTCTATCCATCTTCTATCCGCTTCCCACTCTCTCCCTATTTATTTCAGAGCCCCCTTCCCCTCCCCCTTTTCTGATGAAGGGTCTAGGCCCAAAACGTCAGCCTCTCTGCTCCTATGATGCTGCTTGGCCTGCTGTGTACATCCAGTCCTGCACCTTGTGGCCTAGGTTCAAGTCCCATCTGCTCCAGGGTTATAGTAACAGCTCTTAACAGGTTCACCTGAAAACATCTTTATTTCACTCAGAGGTCTCTTGTGATGCAGTGGTAGTGTCTTTATTTCTGGACAAGAAGAATTGGTTTCAAGTCTCAGCTGCTCTGAAATGCATAGTAGCATGTCTGAACAGGTTGATTTAAAAAAATGCACTGTGTTTCATGGCAGGCCTGAAGTTCCATAGATGCCAAGAGCCCTTTAAAATGAAGCATTCTTAGAAGGCTGCGAGGTTTTTTGCAGTCAAAGTTCTAAGAAGTCAGTTCTTGGGTAAACTTGAATTCAGAACAAGTAAGAAAAAGTCTTCTCTGTTAGGATTTCTGATTTTCATGCTTGCTGTTTATTACCTTCACTGCTTATAATTTATTCAATAGCTATGGTGGAACTCTCTGTCTGCAAGCACGTTCTGGTTGATTTAAAGCAAATAGCAAAATGGTTCTCTCATCATGTGGCTTCCAAAGGTTCAAAATCCTTTTTCCAAACTAAGGATGGTGCGTATGTTGATTCCAATTCTCCTGAGTTGTTAGTTGACATTTAGAGATTCGTCCAGTTTAGTAGATGCGGGAAGCCATCACAATACAATGAAAGATTAATAGGATCCATTCACATCTATCCCATTGAGTTTTGATGTTCCCTTCTGCCTATTGTGAAACAGAGAGAAAGGCCAGCTGAAATATAGTTCATTTGTTTTGACCCATTCCTATATAAAGGGGTCTGTGAATATCTCAGATATCTGTGAATGTCTGTATTTGAGTAATTGTTTGAGATTTGGGACTTTCTAAAGCTCGAAATGCCAAAGATTGATTGCAGCCATTTTAATGCTCTGTTTATGTTCAGTTTTTAAAAGCATTGACTGAAAAGTCAAACTTTACAGGGGCATGATAGTTATCTATTCCATTATAAAGTGTTTTGCAAGTGCTTGTACCTGACAAGGTGCTACATTAGCACTGCCATTTGCATCAACAATTCTCAAGTTCATTAACTGAGAGCTGATAAGCTTCTACAATTATACTAACAGTCTCAGATAGTATTCGGCCTTTGTCATTGGATATGAGTCAATTTATATGGAAGATGACGGAATTTGAACTATACAAATGTTGCATACATACACAGAACAGTAAATAACTATTCCTTTCCCTTCATCAGTATGTATGAGTCATGTGGCATTCCACTAGACATTACAAAATAGTGCGATGTAAACCTGATACTTTCTTTTGCTAGCAGTAATGGACAGGCTTTAATTATAAAATATACATTACTTTCAGTAATTAACTAATTGTGTTTCATTATATCAATTTATGTGGAATCATTTGACACAAATTCAGTATGAGTTACTTCCTTGAATTAAATAGTACTTTCTAGAGCTTTAACCAAAAAATTTAAATCTTAAGCTTTGACTATTACATCCAGACATGGCCCTAAACATAAACTACTGTTATAATTAGCAGATGTACACTTAAATAATTCATAATTTTTTTTTCCTCTGCCATTTTACTGAAAACATTCACTTACAATATTATAGAAGTTTACACCATGGAATAAGGCCAGTCAGCCTATTATGCTGTGTTGGCACGTTCCTAGAAAAATCTTGAACTAAGTCAACACATGTGTAATTTAATTCTGTATCTTCTGTTCTACTTAGTTATCCATTTTTCTCTTCAAACATACAATGCTCTCTGCTCAGCCACTTTCTATGGCAAACCTTCTACAACCCTACATAGAAACAGCTTTTTTCCTTAAACCCTCCTCATACTCTGAGTCAAATCAATGAATCCATTGTGACTAACTCTCAGAGGAAACAATCTATCCCTGTGAACACCATCAACAGTTCTTAACTTTCTATAAATAAAATAAATGTATTAAGCTGCATTTTAACTTTCTTTGCTGCACTGAAAGTCGCCAAAGAATCTCAGATCATAAAGGCCATTTTTTACTTTTGATATCCAAATAGTCATTCATCATTTGCTCTGTTTTGTATCTGATTAGCAATGCAGTTTGATTTATTTTGCACATTACTGTACCTGAAGGGCCATAAGGAATATAAATCCATGCACAGGAATATCAAGAACATTTGCACTTGGATATCTGGGCAAAATTTAGGAGAAAACTGCTTTTAGAAAAGAATACTGTCACATGCTTTACGTAGCTATTCTTCATGTGATATGCGTAAAGGGACAAGGTGTATTTGTCAAGGCAATTGTTTGAGGTTTTATTTTATATTTTCTGTACATAATATTTTCT
>NC_063350.1:36991259-36994263 GCF_021869965.1 Rhincodon typus
CTTGTACATCAATAAGATAATCATTATTACTAGGACTATGAGGATATATATCTGCAGTCTCTAAGGTCCTAAGATGTTCTGCCTTGTCCCTAAAGCCTGTGCTTGGTGGACCACAATGCAGTGTTCAGTATTAACCCTTTCAGAAGCATTATCTTATATACCCTCCCAATAGTAAATGTTTATACATTCACATTTACAACTACATTTATCACTACCCATCTTCTTTGAAGTCTAACTTCACTTTAGTCTGGATGTTTTACAATTCTTCCAGAACACGTTTTCTTCTGGCTTGGAAAAGGGTAGGTCTTTGGCCTGAGGATTGTTGATCTTGATTTTCTTCTTGACTCTGAGTGGTCTCCAATATCCCTCTCCACTAAAGGACCTTATATCTCTTGGATATCCTTTGTTGAAGCCCTTGTTCCTACTATATCAAGCATTCAGTTTATTGCCTTCTTGGGAGCATTCTTAATTTCTGAATGTATTTTACACAGGAAATCTTGCCAATTGAATCAGATAGTTGTTCCATAACAAGATCCAGCGGACCTTTAGTCTCATAATTTCCATCTGGGAAGATGCCTGTTGGATGGAAAGAGGTACTTTCAGGATTTCTGGTCCAGATGATTTCTACTTTTTGATGATGTCCTAAAATTACAAACATTATTCTGGCTGCATGGAGCTCATTCTTCATTTGTGTGAACAAATCTTTATTCTTCATCTGTTGATACATTGGGCATCTTTATTCAAACTCTGTGGCCGCTGTCGGAATGATGCTCCAGACAGTTTCCCGACCTCAGTCATTGTATTGGAGGATCGCTACTTCCTTCGCATTCTCTCTGCTCCTAGTTCTGATAATTCCATTTTGGAGGACAAAGAATTCAAATGTTCCTCTTGAATTTGTGTCAAATCCACAATAACTGTTTGTTCTGCACAGTTTTGCTGTCAGTATGACTTCAGTTAATGATTCCACAATGAGCTCCATTGGGTTGCACTGTTCATCCTTTTTGTCAGCATTTGCTTCTGCTTACAAACTCCTTTGATTTCTGCCATCTGAAAGTCATTCAGTGATGTTAGGAATAGAACATATTTCCAACACTCCTGTATAATTGCAGTTTTCCTTTTTGTTAGCAGTACGGAACAATTATCTTATGCTAACATAGGTATACTGTTGATAGAGTCTTCTTTTCGGTTCTGCCATAAGTCCAGAAGGCCCAATGAAATCTTCTACCAGTTGCACCTTGACAGTTAGATGACAATAGTTTGTTCCTGGACCAGTTGTTCTCTGCCTGCCTTCTTTTTGAATAGACTAGGCATATTTTGGTTTCCCTTGAACTGTTCACTATCTCTTGAAACCAGTGGAACATGTTCTGCCACCTCAGTGATGCTGGGCAAGGCATGAATGAAGGTTCAAAAGTGAGAAGTGTTGATCATAAATCATGCACACATTGTCAGCTCACTTTCACTCGTTGTATTTATGACTTGCTTGTAGCAAATGTTTGATCTTGAGAATATGCTTCCAGACAATGCAGTTTCATCTCTGTTTCCTCACTGGGTATTCAATGTAATAATACAGTGATGGTCACCTCCATGACTGATTTAAAATTAGTAAGATGCTCGTTGACATAAACAGGTTTTGTCAAACTCCCAAGTCATTTGGATCACTAATTTCCTGTATGGATGCAAATGGAAGTCTTCCCTAAAGCTGGTGGTGCTATCAATATCATATCTTTATTTGAGGAATGTCACAACCAGCTCCTTGAAGGGCGTCCCCATGGATGTAACTCTGGATGTGAGAAGCCACACCCACTCCTCCCAAATGGTTATGTTCCTAGGTGAAGAGAGATGAGTTGGCTCCCATTCTTGGCCACAACAATATTGATTTGAAGAAGAATCCCTCCATCATGGACACCTTTTCCCAGCACTAATATGTTTGTATTTTTAAGCAGGTTTTCTTGAGTTAAAGATGAGTGAGTTTATTAGCTGTTAAAATGTGAAAAGGAATAATAAAATGTGACACACATACACACAGATTAGAAATGAGAGGTTAGTCCAAAAGTAAAAGTAGCTAAGTACAATCTTTGGCTTGTCCACGATGAATAGATTGTGCAACATTGCAGCTGTTAATTTGGCTGATTCCAGTGGAGCTGACTTTGGTCAAATAGTTGGGTAAAGATTCTTAGTGCTGTAGTTCGCTGAGAAGAGTTTGTCCAACTTCTTTCAACAGTGGCTTTGCTGATGATTTGTTTTCAACATTCAAAAAGAAAAATATTTTATTTATTTCTACCTGCACAGACAGAGGTGTGTAGTGGAAGTTCTTAGTCATGCCTCTTCATAGCTCACTTAAGCACGATTCAACTTGAACCACAAGATAGCAGATTAGTGCACCAGCATAAAGAGACCATAGGTTGCAGTTAATATTGAAAACTCTTTCTTGTGTATTCATGCAAGGGTAAATCACAAACATGTCCTTCACCTAGAACAACTCATCAAATCCACAATCTGGGATACAGCCTAGAGGAGATCACAATACTGTTTCTTTGAATGGCATCTCTCCCCTTGAAATGTTCCTGCCTGAGACCCCTTGAATGACTTTGGATGCATCATCATATGGTTCCTCTGAGAACTCAGTGTAATCACATAGGGACTTTCCCAGACAGCCACAAAATTTACATTCTCAACCATCTTTTGACTTGTACATAAAACATGTTGTACTTAAAAGTTCATTTCTTTTATTCTTTCATGGGATGTTGGTATCACTGTTAAGGCCAGCATTTAATGCCCATACCTAATGACAATTCAATTGAATGCTTGCTCAGCCATTTCCTTCGGGAATAAAGAGCCAACCACATTGCTTGGGTCTGGAGTCACACATATGCCAGACTGAGTAAAGATGGCAGATTTCTTTCCCTAAAGGACATATCAAAACCAAGGAAAACAAGGTGTAGAGCTGGATGAACACAGCAGGCCAAGCAGCATCAGAGGAGCAGAAAAGTTGATGTTTCGGGTC
>NC_063350.1:36994663-37038966 GCF_021869965.1 Rhincodon typus
CTCTGATGCTGCTTGGCCTGCGGTGTTCATCCAGCTCTACACCTTGTTATCTCAGATTCTCCAGCATCTGCAGTTCCTAATATCTCTGAAACACATCGAAACAAGATGTGTTTCTACAACAATCGATTATCATGGTTGCTATTACGGAGACTGGCTATTTTTAAACGTTAGACTTAAAATATCTGTAAGTACTTTGATTTTATGATCTGTTATCATAACAGATCATTTGCTGCTTTGAAACTGAATCCTACTTCTGCACTCCTTAAGTCTATAAGACCATAGATGTAGGAGAAGAGATAGGCCATTCAGCCTTTTGAGTCAATGCTGCCCCTCAGTGTGATGGTGGCTGATCTGATAATCTTAACTCCACTTTCCAGACTTTTCCCTACAACTCGTTATTCCATTGCAGTTTAAAATTTAGTCCATCTCAACCTTGAATATAATTAATCACCCAGCCTCAACAGATAAAACTAAATCCACATATTCACTACCTTCTGAGAAAAGAAATTTCTCCTCAACTCTGTCTTAAAGTGACCTGTAGTTTATATAATTTGCATTCTTTTATAATAGCTGGGCATTTTAATTGTTCTATAATGCCACTGATTGTGTTCCTGTTGTTTGGTGCACACTTTGAGTTGATTTGGCATGCGTATCTTTGAGTGCTTAAGCCTTGTGAAGTGAATGAATTTTGTTGCTCTCCTGTGATAAGATTTTCTTTCTGCTCTCAGAATTTGTCTGCTTTCTTTTCTTCGTGGTTTTTGATTCCCTCACAATCTGAATGCCTTTCCCTAAAGTCAGATCTTCTTTGGACTCTAATGAATCTGACAAAGACATATTGTTAGTACAATGACTCTGGCTGTTATAAATTCTGATTTCAGTGCCCCATAGTCACAATTTTATAGTAATCATTTAAAAATCATTCATGAAATTATCTGTGGATTCCCCTGGATGCTGAATTTCTTCGGCTAAATCTTGCTCTTTTAAGAACTGTGCTTATTCTCAGATTGAAGAAATTGTCGAAAGCTTGTCAAACTCCAGAATGTTTGGAACTTACTTTATGTTTATGTATAATGTCATCAACTGTAGGTTCTAGAGAATATAATTGGACATTTTCTTGTTCAGCTTGAAATTTAATATTTAAATTTAATGTAATTCTGTATCTAAAGAACCTTTTTTTTCCCAAGCATCCAATCCTGTGGCAGGATTTGGCATATCTCAGATATTTTTGCATGTAGTATTGTTTCTCCTGTCATGTCTTCCTCATGTGGTTATTTATTCTTCTTACTTTAAATCTCTTAAATTGTGCAATATGTTGATAATGCTGTAGTGTATTGCCCTTTCAGACTTTTACTTTTGTGAATAACATCGTTGTTTTACTTTTCTTGTTTTTTTATTCATTTATGTAATGTGGATGTCATTGACTGGGCCAGCATTTATTGCCATTATTACCCAGCATATACCCCAAGTTGCTCTGAAGAAGATAATTGTGAACTGCCTTTTTGAATTCCTACAGTTCATCTGATATAGATAGACCCACAATGCCAAATGCTTTCAGCTTTTAAACGGTGCAGTGTAGCAATGTAATATTGTGTCCTTCTTTTGGAAGCTTTGATTCTGTTAAGGAGTGGTGTTGCATAATTATGCTGATTACTGGAGATAAACCCTTGTTTTTCTTTATAAAATGGACATTTTCCACCATCTGCAGGCAAAATGGAGGTTTCTTGCTTTCCTGCAGAAAAATAGATTATTCCCCACCTTTCACAGCTTAATACCCAGTGCACATCCTTTTCCTCGATTTTCCCAACTAAAGCCATGTTTATGCCTATCACCTTAGGTGTTTTCAGAAGACCTTTGGTTTCAATTCTTACTCTTGTACTAATATTGTGACCCCAAAAGTCTTGTAACTATCTCCTTTTCTTAGAATCCATTTGCTTTAGTTTTTAAATTGTTCCTTTGGTCACCTTAATTCTGCTCCACAACATACCCAGTGCTTCAATCTTAGTATAAAGTATTTCTATCTTCCTTCATTTCTCTGTGATCCTTGCTGGTCCTTGTGGTATCCATTCACTATGCTGGCAGTGCTCATTGCAATGTGTGAGTAAATTTCTGTTACTTTTAGCCTTCCCAGCCTATTTTTTTTGTGTGACATTCAAACTCCTATACATGCACTTCAGTGGTGAACCTTAAACTATGAATGCTTCTACATATTTTCATTTTCCAGTGGAATCCGTATCTCTCTGTTGTGACTATATTCTAAGCTCCTTTTCAACAATATTGCTTCGCCTGCACTTCTTAGCAGGTTTGAAGTGAAACCTTTAGTTTGCTGGTTGTCCTTTCTAAGTCTTTCCACAGGTTCCTACTGACTGCTTGTTTCTTCAGGTGTTTTCAACTCCAGGCTGTCTGTATGAGTAGATCTCAAATCAGTCAAGCTATAAATGATGACCATAACTTTCGCAGAAACCTCAATTAGATCTACAAATGGATTTCGGCTAATCCTCTGCCAATTTTAAAATGAGCAAACAGGGGAAACTCAGAGAAAACTTTCACCAAACACACACAGGGGATATTGAAGGATAGGATAAGTCAACCATTCTATCATGTTGCAATTGATTCTATAAACTAGGCGAGAAATATTCATTTATACGTTCATTGTTTGTTTGAGTTTTGCTTTCGCTAATATTTTGCTTCATAAATTGATTCGGAGTGGAGTGATTTGGAGTTATGATGGGGTCAGATCAGCAGGTGGAAGAAGTCCCAGATGCATCTCCCTGTTACTGATAAATTTAGAATCTAGGAATATAACCTACAAGAATGTCACCTACCCATCAGCAAGAGGAGATTACAATTGCATTAAATGTAGGTGTGTGGGATTTTTATTGAGCCGCACATTGTTCTCTTACAATTGCTTCAACAAACAATCAGTAGAGACCTGATAGAAATACTACTTACACAAGTTTTGGCTGAAAATCAGGAGAACCCCCTACTGAAATTCTATCTCTTTGACAGCAAAATAATATTAGTCTTCCAGAATATGCGAGCTGACCAGTTATTTGGTGCATGTATCAGAATTATTATGTGCTTGCCAGGCATCAACATCTTCATTCAGCATTATTGCGCAAATAGAAGCATGCTTCTCCACAGGAGCATGGAATATTCCTGCCAGGCTGGCCATAATTATCAATGATCTCTGTCAGCTTATTTTTGCCTGGAACAATGAGGTTTTGTCCAAAACTGGGTAAAAGAAAGTGTTGTACTTACAGCCATTTCTAGTACATGACCTCTTAACTGTGCTGTAGAGCTGACAGTCTTCATTCTTTTAAAAAAAATCCAAGAACATGTTTTGAAATGACCAAGCTTCTTATCAGTACCTTTTCTAGAATATATTAAACCAAGGAAGCAACTTCTCTTGTGTTAATTATTGTTTTCATTAATGTCATTGAGCAAAGTATCAGAGGATTGGTATCAAATCAGTCACACTTAAATGGCAATTCTGCTTATTTTGGCAATTATATTAATATTCAAAGTCATTTTGGGACTAGTTGAAATCAGAGATGTATTATGTGGTTGGGATTTGAGCAGAAATAACAGCTTGCTTCTTGAAATCACAAATAAACCAAATGTAACATTATCCTCAACATTTTTAAAGAGTTACTGCAGCTTTCAATAAAATATTACAGTTAACACTTGAAAGATTAATTTGTCTCTTCAATTTATAGTTGTGGACTAACATGTTGCGTATTATTAATATTTTCTGTTGTTTCTGATTTTAATGTTCTTAGTATTTAACCTAAAACTGCACATTAGCTGTTTTCAGCTAGTTTTCTTTATCTAAGAACTAATTAATAAATTATGCAATGTAAGGTCGCAAGCTGTTCTATCCCATATTGAGTTAGCATGATGAGGCATAGTGGTGAACACAATCATAGAAAGAAGTCCGAAGTTAACCATTACATGTATAGTTGTCAGAAAATTCCAGAATTGGTACATATTATGAAAATTGTTGCAACTCTTTCAATAGGAATCCATGAAGAGATTTGCATAGAATCATAAAATGAATGATAATAGCACCTGGCAGTTATACAGTAAACATCCCAAGATACTCAGTGGTAGATGTTATCACACAAGGTTTAACATGCACCACATAAAAAAAATTAGGGTAGGTGACCAGCAGATAGATTTTAAAGAGCAGCTTAATGGATGAGAGAGATGTGAAGGGTATGGACAGAAAATCTCAGGATTTAGGGTCTTGGCATCTAAAGAAATGTCAACAATGTTGAGTTGAAGGAAATCCCAGAGCTCAGACATCTCAGGCTGTCATGGGGCTGGAGGTGGTTACAGAGATAGGGAGAGTTGAGGCAACTGAAGAATTTGAAAACGAGGATGAGAATTTTGAAAGTGAAACATTTGTCAATGGAAGCAAATGTAGGTTAGCAAATACACAGGTGAGATGTCAATACTACCTGGCGCAAGTTAAAATTATGGTCTCAGCAGAGTTTTGGATGTGCTCAAATTTATGGAGGTATGAGAGAAAAAAATAATTGCACTTCCTAAAAGGTTCATATGAAAAATATAATATTTGTAAGAAGGGATTGTTTTAGAATTTCTTGTGACTGTTGTCAAATTATTATTATACACTCACAGATGGAGGCTTAGAAGTGAGACAGCAAAAGAATACACCAACTTTCACACTATCCAAAAGAAGACTAGGGACATAACCCAAAAGCACACACTGGCAAAAGGGTTAACCCTTATAACAGTGACCCATCTACATCACAATGCAAAGTGTAAATTAAATTGTACCTTAATTATTTCCTCAGTCATTGTGTTAATGTGTGTTCCTCTGAACAAAAAGCATTGAAGTTATGCCAACATGTTGACAAATATAAAACCATGTCTAAATAAAAAATTGGCAGTAACTGTTTGCTTTGTTCAATATGATATTGGCGTGTATTTCCTCATAAATTCACAATGATAGAAAGGTTTTTCTTAATGTTTGGCTTGTTGTATTGGCATTAAATCTTACCACACACAATTATCATGATGCTGACATTATAATAAATAATTATACAATGAGTGGATGAATCTAACTAAGGTATACACTAAACCATTGAAAGTTCTGGGATATGTCAGCACTTACACTTAGAAAATGATGTTTCCCTTCATCGTATTCAGGGGCTGATATGGAGTTTAGTTTTTGTTTAACTCTGAAATAGTCACCAGGAGACTTTGCTGATTTTAATGGCTGGACATCATTAAGATCCAGCTTATCAACTAACTTATCCAAGAAACTGGTGATATAGGTGTTAAGTGTGGGAGGCCCAAGACTGGCTTTGGGGGCTGATATGAATATTCTCTGGCACAGGATAAGTGTTCAAGAAAGGGAATTGTTATCAGACAATGGAAGAAGCCAAAGACAGCCTCCTGCAACTTGAAGTACTCTTTTCTAGAACTGGTTGTTTGAGATGGATGTTCTCATTGCCTGCAATTTTGAAATGCATTTGGGCATTAATATTGTGTACCATTTAGCAATGTTTTGTTTTATAGCAACTAAATGAAGATGTTGCCTAACTTCGAAAGTGTATGATGACTCTATTTCTTTCTGTGACTGAAGATGAATGAGTATTTGCTAATTCGGAAAGATTGGGCAGAATCTCATAAGAGTCAGAACATTATGGGATATGGTGAAATGTGCCAGATTTGGATAGCATATGCAACAAGATCCATTTCTATGTTGAGATCATCTCGCACCATCTCTTATGCTTTTCACAAGTGGCATGGTGAGATTCTCTCTAGGCAGCAGTGAAATGACAGTGAATGGGTATTAACACTTGTGAAATCCTTGTTAATGCCATAACTCACCTCATTAATGTTCAGGCTCCCATCTTAACAAACACACCAAGTAAACTGGACATCTGAAAAACTCAACAAGGAAGCCAGACTGTATACCTGGAAGATTCAGCTCACTGTTTGTTCTGAGCAACCTGCATGCTGGACATTGGGCAACAACATCTCAGGGTACAATCTTTCAGCTCTAGTCACACACACCCTTTGTCCATGATTATTGGCATCCATCATCTACCAACCCATCATCACCATCCTGGCACTTCTACTGTTCCCTGGCATTATGTTCTAGAAGCACACACTTGCATTTCAGGCTGCACTGAAACTAGCATCAAAAGGCTATAGTGAGGACCGTGTACATGGGATAGGCACCCAGCTCACAGATTGGACCAGGCTGCATCTCAGGGCTGTGCACTTTCCCTCTTAGCAGGTGCTCACTGCGTGCCTACCTGCATGCTCATAGCATCCCTACCTTACTTTGCCAGTTAGCAAAATAACATAACTAGACGGCTGGTCTTGCTGGTCAGTAGTCCTCAATAAAGAAGGCATACATCTTGCTGGATGGCAGTGTGTTATGTCAATCTCAAACCTGCACCATGTGCCAGCAGCTTATGTGGCAAACATTTTGCATATGCAGCAAGCAAGCAGTCGTGTCTCACAGTCTTAGAGGAGTAGTCTTCCATAAAGTCTTTGGAGGCATTCGTCAGTGAAAGGGTCCCGGCAAAATACATCCAGGGCAGTCTCCCATACTAGAACAGGAAATAGGCCACAGTCAGGCATTCGGATGGGGTAGTAAAATTCAGGGGGTCCATGTTTTTGCCCTCCAGGGAGAGGGTCATGGACAGTCCACTGATTCCATAGCAGCCAGCCTGGGGGCTAGGCCTAATGTAGTTGGGGAAATGTAAAGGCACCAGTCAGAAGTTGGGCATTTCTTGCCCAGGGCTGTTCAGTTATGTTGGTCAAGGCTGTGGTCATCTGTCCTGCCTGTTCAAAGAAATTAAGTGCAGTTTAATGGAGTGCAAATTGGATGTAAGAGACATGATGGCATGGGGTAGGTAATTAATGCAGCATGTTTGCTAACCTAGGATGACTAGACCTTGCGTCAAGAAACAAAAGACTTAACATAATTCAGAATTGGCTTGAACAGTATAAGGTTCAACCTTGTGAATAAATTATAATACAGTTCACTTCAGAAAGTAACAAATATTTTGTCATTACAAAGAACATTCCTCTTTATTATCCAATATGCTATGGAGTATAATGGGAGGAACCAGAGTTCAATTCCCTTTCATTATTTCTCTTTCTCCCTTTTGGAGGAGAAATCGTGCCAGTAATTGACTTCTCTCTGCCAAAAGTCCACTGGAACTCAACATTTACACAGTCAAAGGTCTGCAGTCATTTACTGTTCAATGGAGTTTTCTGAATCTTGATAATATATTGGAGAAGGTATTTATTATTCTTATAGTGCAATCTGTGTGCCTTCAAACATCAAAAGACCTTCAATCCTCATTCAGGATAAGGTTTTAATTCTGCTTCACCCAAAAAGACAGGGAATATTAGTGATGGCTCATCTTGTAACATGTTTGTTTGTCTGATACAAAGTAGAGGTTTTGAAATATTTTCAGATTGAAGCAAATGAACTAGTTGATAATTTGTAAAAGAAAATTCTCTTCAATGCTGTTAGAGAGGTCTACTGTTTACTTGTGCAGATATATGTCTAATGGTTATCAGAAGTTTCTGATTTAAAGTACAGAGGTCACTGAAACCCCAGTTATCAGTCCAAATGGAGGATTGTTATCATTATTCAGTAATATTCCAGAGACCTTTCTCTGGGTTTCTGTTATTTTTCAGTGCCACATCTACAGAAATACAAGACTGAACAAGCATCTTACTAAATGTTTGCTGAAAAACACACTTTCAATTCACAAATTACAGTTAACTTTCTGTATGTTTATGAAGTAATCCCAAGAAAATATTAATTTCACTTTCCAGAGCAAATTGCTGAAATAAGTGCATTCCATTGAACTCAGCCTTGGGGGCCATATTTATGTCAAAGTTAGCCCATGTGAATTCCTGCTCCATGGCTTGTTTTGTGTTTTCTCCAGGCTATATTTTGTTTATATTGGCAGTGGTATTACAAATGCAATTTGGTCTGAAAGAGCATTAAGGCAAAACTAATTTATCATATTAACTTGGTTCGTTTAGTTCCATTCTTACTTCCATGTCAACATCTACATACGACTCCTGAGGGCATAGATCCGAAGATTGTGATGGTAACAATGGTGAAACTGTCACATTCTGCACTATTACTCTTGAAACTGGCAGTGGTACATGGAGTGCATGGTTTGAGTGAAAATTCACAAGTTCCAAAACCTACCTGTTAACAAGACCCTCCATTTATACGCTTTTAGAGTCATTGTAAAAGCCCATGAAAATATCATGTCTTATTGATTGAGATGTTTTTAACAATATGCTAATTTCATAATTACTCATGAATATCTTTATAGGCTATGAAAAACTAATTTTATGTTTATGGGATATCATGTTTTTTCCATTATGGTTATTTTGATTTTTTAAATAATATGTTCTTAAACTTTGGTAGTTTTGATACATTAGCTTTTATCTTACTGTAATCTTACTCAGTTTCTTTCATGGCCGAAATATTTAAGTTAGAACTGCATTATGTCACAAAAGTGAAGGGTTTGAGTTACAAGGAGAAGCTGGATAGGCTGGAACTATTTTCACTGGAGCGTAGGAGATTCAGGGGTGACCTTATAGAGGTTTATAAAATCATGAGGGGTATAGACTGCAGTGAGGGATCTGATCATTTGGAGCCAAAATCCTCCATTTATTTCGACAGTGACAGAATCTTAGAATCCCTACAGCGGGGAAGTAGGCCATTTGAGGCCACATCACCCCTCTGAAAAACAATGTAGATACTGTATGAAGTCTAGCAAGCTCTCAGTAATTCAATTTGAAATGGATGTCAGAACTTTTTTTATTCATTCACAGGATATGTAAATGAACTATTGATTTTCAAATTCCGTCACCTGATTTTTTTATACCTGGGACCTTCATGGACTAAAACAATTTTTAAAAAGACAAGTGTGACTTAAATAGCTACAGCAATCATCTGACCACACAAATTAGCCAAGCTTTATGAAACCATTGTGGAATAAACAAAGTCTTTTGAGCTAAAGTTAACAACTTTATCAAGAGATACTGAAACTAGTCTGAAGAAACTTTCATCCCCTATTTGATTTACACCTGTATGATATGTTTTACATATTGGAGATGCAAGTAATTGCCTACCATTGTCAAATTTGGAAATAAGAATCTCACACATTGAAATACAAAACCAGCTATATTTCAGGGAGCTGCTTTTGGAAAAGCCTGGAGGAGGTGGATGTGTGACTCAATGGAGCTGGAAAAAGCCCTTTCTCTCAGTATCCCAAAAAGGAAGTGCCCAGTCACAACACAAACTGAAAATGAACACCAGGACCCAGAGAACTCAAAGGACAATTGAAATACTCACCGCTGCTGAGGATTCAAGTCATCAATTAAACAATCATGGTCTCAGGTTAAAACCTTAAATGACACCCTTACAACTTTAAACTGTATTTTTTTAATCATTCTTTTAAACTGGATATTATTCCTTTTCAACTTTGTACCTGTGTGTGTATGTTTGAACCATGTCTTTATTACTTTAGTAGGGTTACCAGATAGAAAAATGTTTTTCTTTCACATAGAAAATAAAATTTGCAATTATCTCCGTATTTTATTTTGGTAAACTAGTAATTACATTTTACTTGGCAGGGTTTGTAAACACATGCTGAAAACAGCACAAATTTTTGCTGCAACCAAAGGAGGGTTTGTAGAGTGGCTGATTCACCGTCTTCTCCTGGTCCTACCAAGGGTACTATCTAGTTAGAAATGTCAATTACTAGGGGACATAGCTTTAGGGTAAGTTTAAAGGAGATGTGAAAGACAATTTTTTTTACACAGTTGGTTATCAGTGCCTGGAATGTGGAGGTGGTAGAAGCAGATGCAATTGTAATGTTTAAGAAGTATCATGACAGAATCATGAATAGGCAGGGGATAGAGGAATATGGATCGCGACAGGGCAAAAGGTTTTTAGTTTAGAAAAGCATCATGTGAAATTACAGGCTTGGTGGGCCGAAGAGCCTGTTCCTCTGATGTATTGCTCTTTGTTCTAGTTTAGTGGGCACACATGCGTGCTTCTGTGTGTATATTGCTGCTATAACATGCCACGAGATACATTTGGCGAGCAGTAGAAAAAGGGCAAACCAAACCACAGAGATCATTAAACCTGAGGTCAATGATGAGCGCTGTTGCTTCACTGCTGACAGCAAAACTCAGCACTCTCTATCTGAGGTAGCAACTTATGCAGGACTTGAGATTATACTGAACTGTTAGAGGTATTCTCCTTTAAACCAATCTGTTTAGGTGAATATAAAAACATTTCAATGGCGCAGCGTAAAGAACAAAGTCACTGCCATAACCAAAAGCAGGTCACCTGGTTATTTGAGATACCAAGGCGTAGAGCTGGATGAACACAGCAGGCCAAGCAGCATCAGAGGAGCAGGAAGGCTGACGTTTCGGGCCTAGACCCTTCTTCTTACTTCATTTGCTGAAATTGGAATTTTAAATTTGTGAATTGACAGCTTTTGTCAAGATAACAAGGGGAGGCAGTGGCATAGTGGCAATGCCTCTACACAAGTAATCCAGAACCCCAGGCTAATGTGAGTATATAGGTTCAAATCCCACCATGGCAGACAGTGAAATTTAAATTTAAAAGCAAATGTGGAATTAAAAAGATGACCACCCACTACTGATTTGTTGATTAGTGGTTCATTAATGTCCTTTACAGAAGGAGGTTTGCTATCCTTACCTGGTCTGGCCTTCAGTGACTCCAAAAGCACAGCAATACGATTGAATCTTAACTGCTTTCTGAGCAATTAGCAATGGGCATTAAATGCTTGCCTTGTCATCAATGCCCACAAAGAAATGACTCTCATTCAGAACGGAAAGAGATTGGAAAACAATGTTTCATGTGCTGTTGACAGAAGGAGAGCAGGAGTGAGTGGGAAAGATGAAGAGGGTGCCCAGAGCAAAAGAACAATGGATGTGTTAATCACAGTAAACTAAAGATAGAGATGTAAAGTAGGTGTTAATGATAGGTATAAATCATGGTATGAAAGGAGAAAATACATCTATTTTGCTGAGAGTAAAGCCAATAAGACACAGCCAAGTTAGGGTCCACAGGGGTGGAGCTGGGGGTGTCAGGAGAGGAAAGTTGTTAAAGTTAATATTCATAGAACCCCTACAGTGTGGAAACATGCCCTTCGGCCCAACAAGTCCACACCAACCCTCAGAGCATCCCACCCAGACTCATCCCACTAAAACCCACTTAATCTACACATCCCTGAACCCTATGGGAAATTTAGCATGGCCAATCCACCTAACCTGCACATCTTTGGACTGTGGGAGGAAACCAGAGCACCCGGAGGAAACCCACGCAGAGAATTTGCAAACTCCACACAGACAGTCACCTGAGGGTGGAATCGAACCTGGGCCCCTGGTGCTGTGAGGTAGCAGTGCTAACCACTGAGCCGCCGTGCTGCCCTGAAAGTGTTTACGTATGTATGTGTCTCCATCTAAAACAGTCACAGCTGCCAGGTGGCGAAGAAAACTCCTGCCCCATTGCAGTTGAGGATGGCCTAGATAGGTCATGAGGGACCAGGCACCAGGAGTCTATCTCCACAGCAGCCACTGGTGTTGGCAGCACCTTCAAGTGAAAGGCTTGCAGTCGGCCCTTGATATTTTTCCCCCAAATCAATCAATTCAGAGATTTTGCAACACCTCTCTGGAGCAGGTGAGATTTGAACTCAGGTCTCCTGGCTCAGAGGCAGGGGCATTACCATTGCACCACAGGATTCGCACAGCATGTTTACAGATTGTAAAGTGCTTGAATAGAAACTAAGTTGTTGTTCCTCCAGCTTGCGTAAGTTTTTTTGGAACATTGTAGCAAGCACAGGACAGCAAGATGTTTTATTGAGATCACAGCGACTGTTCCCTTCGTGACTATCTGGTCCACTCCTCCATTGCTCTGAACACTTGCTAAGGCCCACCACCCTCCCCTTGCACTCACCGCACATTCATGAGCAATTACAGAAAGTGTAACACTTGCCCTTTGATCACTTCCCTCCCTACCATCCCAAAAAAAGCCCCAAACACACATTCCAGGTGAAGTTGTGTTTTGCTTGTACTTCTTTCAATGTAGTATACCATAATCGTGACTCACAATGTGATGTCCTCTACAGTATTAATTGCAGACTGGGTGACTGGCTTGTGGAATACCTCCACTCTCTCCATTAGAGTAACACTGAAATTCCAGTTGCCTGCCATTTCAATTTCACATTACTTCTCTCAAGATGCACCCTGATTAAATGAAAATAGATATATTGATTTTTAATAGTCCCAATTAGGACTTTTTTCTTGACGTAGCGAATTCGTCTATAGATTCCTAAAACTTTTCTTATCTCAGCATGGTTTGCGCAGTGTTCCCTCTAGTTTTCTTTTTTTATGTGTGGACTGATTCTATTTTATTGTGCTAAAATATAACAAAGAACTGTGTTCTGATGAAGAGTCACTTGATTCGAAAGTTTAACTGTGCTTTCTCCTCACAGGTGCTGCCAGACCTGCTGAGTTTCGCCAGTAATTTCTGTTTTTGTTTCTATCTTATTATGCGCTGTCCCCAGAACTACTCACCGTTCATTGGCTATCCTGGAATTGACCGCCATTCCTGCCACTAGGGTAATCTTTAAAAGCCCAGACAAAACTGTAGTACAAGACACATGCCCCAGACACAGCAAAAATGGGGAAACTAAAGACCTATTTTGCAGACAGTGTCTTGGAGGTGCTGCTGGACCGTATGAGCACAGCCGAGACTTCCTCTTCTAAGATGCCAGTACAGGAGGCCGTGACACCAGACCATGCCAGTTTGGACTGAGGTTGCTACCCAGGTTAGAACAATTTTTGCCATCTGGAAGAATGCCCAGCACTGTCGGAAGAAGGTCAATGAAATTTACCACTGCACAAGGGTAAGTGCCACCATCTTCTTTATCTCTCTATCTCAGCTGCAGTGTGAAGACACAAGCTCTACGACTCTCACTATTACTGCAGTTTCATCTGCCATTCACTGTTGCCCACCCCAACTCTGATGCCCTAAACCCTGCATATCCTCTGTGCTGCCTACTCATTGTTTGGGCACCTCAACCCCCTGCATAAAACTTTTATTCCTGCCTCACTCTCACTCCAAGAGCAAACCTGCCTCCTGTAGGGCAGAAAGAGTCAAGAATCTTCATTCTTTTTGTGGAGGGCATCCTGTCACTGAATGGCCAACTGACCCTGACTAAGTCCCTGGATAGATATCAGAAACTGCCCTGACTTATGGTGCCAGGCCCCCCTGAGGGAAGGCTTTGAAATGACCCAGGTCTACTGATAACCATGACAAGCTTCCTGGCTTTGTGTCTTTGTTAAATGGTAAGGCAATACAGAAGTAATGTCTACCTGCTCTGTCTTCCATGTTAAGTATTCTGAACTTCTGGCTTGTTTGATGTGTTTGCTAATGTGTATCTCTGGCTGAGAGGGAAATGCACAGCAGCAAGGCAAGGCAATGCAAGCCAGGGATTCTGCCAGCATCCAGAGTCAGTGAGTGCTTTGACAATAAGTGAACAGGCCAGTGATGCAGCCTGGTCCAGTCATGAGCTGGGTGTCCCTGAGTGCACAGTGTTCTTGCTGCAGCATTACAATGATATCTGCAGGTGGAGCCTGAAGTGTAGCATTATAGTGCAGAAGCATCTCGTAAGTAGATTGGAAATGTGCCATGAGGTTTCTTAGATGCTGTTACATATAGAGCGCCAATGTCAGTGGATATGGCATGAATGTAGAAAGTGCTCATGGAGCATTCCCTGAGATGTTGGTGCCCAGTGTCCAACATAGACTGATAGGGTCAGAGTCATAGAGCATGGAAACAGACCCTTCGGTCCAAATCTTCCATGCCAACCAGACATCCCAATCTTACCTAATCCCATTTGCCAATATTTGACCCATATCTCTCTAAACTCTCCCTATTCATATACCCATCCTGGTGCATTTTAAATGTCATAATTGTACCAGCCTCCACCACTTCCTCTGGGAGTTTGCTCCATACATGCACCACCCTCTGTGTGGAAAAGTTACCCCTCATGTCCTTTTTATATATTTCCCCTCTCAACTTAAACCTATGACCTCTTGTTTTGGATTTGCCCCACCCTAGGAAAAAGACTTTTGCTTTTCACCCTATCCGTGCCCCTCATGATTTTATAAACCTCTATAAGGTCACTCCTCAGCCTCTGACATTCCAGGGAAAAAATTCCCAGCCTATTCAACCTCCCCCTATAGCTCAAACCTTCCAATTCCGGCAACATCTTTGTCATTTTTTTCTGCATCGTCTCAAGTTTAACATCTTTTCTTTGGAAGAATGACCAGGATTGTATGCAGTATTTTAAAAGTGACCTCACAATGTCCTGTACTGCCGCAATATGACATCTCAACTCTCTGAGTAAGTGCAAACTGAAGTCACCAGGTATCTGACCTGACTTCCATGGTGAGTATTCTCAGCACCTATGTTGCTTCATGTGTTTGCTAAGATAGGAAACTGAATATTAATGAGGTGAGCAGTGCCTATAATAAGATGTTTGCCAAGCTAAAATCCCTTTAATAGGTCACTCTCTTTGCCTGTGAGAAACTTGCCTCACAGCTCAGAAAATGTATAAAAGCATCAGTGGGATGCTCTTGACATGGAGATAGGATTTTCCAACTTCTCTATACAATACTGCACAAATCTCACAGTAGCCCATGTCACTCAGGTCCCTATAAGATTTTACTCTGTGTCCTTTTATGTGTCTTTCTCCTCCTTGAACTCTCAATACTTTTGCCATAGTTAGCACTTCCATTGTCTCCAATGTCATCTCTAGGGAAGTGGCTTTCTGAATTTTTTCTTACGTGAAACTATTGAAGTAATCATTATGCTGCTTTTGACTTGTACCAATGGTGACATCCGGGTGCTTATCTGTTCAAGAAGGTGTGTAATTTCATTAGCATTTAGAACAAAGCCTCAGTATGTTCATCATTTTACAGATAAAACAATCCAGTTCAAGCCTCAAAAGCAATTGTGATCCAGTCTCCCGCTTAAAGTTTGATGGTGAAAGACAGCTTCCATTTTAACTCAACTCGTTCAAAACTGCACGGCATTACTCATTTGATGGCTTGAGCATAGAGTTTGAAATGCTGATGAATGGGATTTGCAGCCAGTGACATAAGCAACTATATGTCAGATGTTTACTGAATCAATCAAAACTCCGTTATGCAAAATGCACGGAGGAAATAATGTTCAGACATTATTTTCTGGGACAAGATTGATCAATTGATCATTTTACTTCAAATTTATCAGCTGTAATATGAGTGAAGGTATTTCTGAAAATTCTGTGAATTAATTCAAATATATATGTGTGGGAATAAAAATGAATCTTAAAAAAAGAACATAGATAATCTGGTCTGCTCCTGCCAAATGACCTGTTGTCTTTCAGAAACTGTCAGAGACAGTAGGAGACAGCCAAAACAGGTATATTAATTCCTTGTAAATTGAATCTTATTCTATTGTTTGTAAGTATTCTGATGCTTATCCTGCTGTATCTTTTCACTTCTGTGTATTATTTTGCTTAAATGGAAATACTTTAGCTGAGATATACTGGTCTGACAGCATTGTTTGATTTTCCTTTTTAAGGTGACAGGAGAATGTGATGGGCATTTTTGTTTATCCCTTGATATATTTCAAGGAAGTGTTTTATTTAATATGGTGGAAATGATAAACCTAGCCACTCTGTCCTGTACATGGTGGTGGGTAATGGCACCCGTTCAGTTTATGAGTAACTTGGTCTCTTTCTGGAAGCTGCCACAGAGCTATTAACTTGACAGCAAGCATGAAAAGAAAGCTCAAAATATAACATTTAAACAGAAAGCAAATTCGCTGCATCAGCTGTGCATTCCCAAAGACATGCTTGCTACATATATGGGGAGAGTCAGAGATACATCTGTAACATTTCCCCTCAACTCTTCACCCTTCAACCAACCAGTGAGCAGCTGTTCTCGGACTGTTGACTTCCTGAACTTGTCTCTGTTGAAATTACTAAAGCAGCTTTCCTGTAGTTGTGGAATGTAATTTATTTTCACCAATACAAAAAACATTTCCTGATTAAGTGCTTGTAAAATGTTAATTAAGCAGAATTTTGTTTATTGCTTTTTTTTTGTAAAACAGACATTGAAGTTGGATTTTTGTTGGATGGTGGTAAGTAACAAATAAAGTATTTGGATTTTGATAGCATTTTAAAGAGCACAGAACATCCTAAACTGTTTCACAGCCTGTAAAATACTTTTGAACTGTAATTACTTTTTCTGATGTATTCTGCAAATCGACAAAGTTCTGGCTTCCCTTTCCACTAGGAACTTGCAGACCACCTAAACTTCCAACCCTCACCAGAAAGGCCTGTGAACTTTTGCTCCTTGCCCAAACAATTAAAGGGTCTAGGACCGAAACGTCAGCTTTCCTGCTCCTCTGATGCTGCTTGGCCTGCTGTGTTCATCCAGCTCTTCACCTTGTTATCTCTAGTCTCCATCTGTCACCACTATCCTCTACCTATCTGTGTTTGTTTTTGCTTTACACAACTTTCATTTAATTCTATTCACCACCTCCAGATAAAAAATGTTGTTATGTCAACCCATATGAATCCTAAGTATTTTGTAAAATATTTTAAGTACTCCTTTTTGTACCAGTCTTACACAGAAACCCTCCTAATGCCTGTGTCCATCACATCAATGACATCAAAGAGTGGTGTGGTATACAGAAGTTTCAGTGGCAAGGCTACAGGCTAGAAAAGGAGCAATTTTGTTGGGAAAACTCTAATGAAACTGAGCTGGGACCATCGTATGAGTGAGTCAAATAGTTAGGTTTGTAGTTGGAGGTTCAAACTTAAAAAAAGGTGTTGGGAGAAGTTTCAGGTGACAGGTGACAGGTGAATTCTAATTCTGAAAAGGAAAGTTAAAATCATAGAGCAGTGTAATGACTTGAGTAAAAGATCAGCAGTGTAACAGAAAGGAACAGGGAGTTTAGTGATAATAGTGCAATGGTGAATAAGGTAATATCAAGAAAAAGGGGTAAGATGTTCACATTAAAAGGTATGTTATGTGAATGCAAAAAAAAACAGATTTGTATCAATATAGATGAATTCATGGAGAAATAGATAGCCATTTGTGGAATGGAACTAACAGCCGCTACAGAGAAAAGGGTCTGGATTTTTACCCTTAAGGCAGGTAACATGACTCAGGAAAATTTGTGGCTTTGCAGTCGGCCTTAGGAGAAAGTTTCCGCAGAGATGAGATCTTCATTGCACTGGTATGGGAAGTTAATTATGCAATCTTGGTTGAGAGTTTAGACATCTGTTAAATTGTTGAAACAGCTGAGCCCCAAGGAAAATATTGTTTGATTAGAAGCTCTGGCCCTCTGGTCTATTCTGTTGATTGCATAATGTATATTTACATGATATAGAGATGTTCAGGTTCTTGAAGTTACTGTTATTGATGGTTTGAAGGGGCTGAATGATCCACGTTTCAAATCCCCGAATTAAAAGGATTTTTTTAAGGGAAGTGTAAAATTACCAATGACTTTTTAAAGTATTTTTTCCTGTACTAAATCATCATTATAGACTTCATTAGTTCTATAGGGTCTATGGCAGACAAATAAGCATGAAAGGACTGTATCTTGGCATGGAGGAAATAAGGAGACATGGCAGGGTGGATGGGGTATACAATTTGGCACAGGGACATGTGACCATGGGGGGGCACAAGTGTGGAATATAACGTACGATTGGCCTTGAGGGAACATGAGGAAGGTAGGAGTGGGGGGAAATTGCTTAGCATTTAGAACATGAGGAAGACCTCTTAACCCTATCTTTCAAAAACTTCCCTCATGCAGACTATGGTTCAAGGTGGGAAAGCAGTGATGTTGTGGTAATATCACAGGTCTAGTAATCCAGAATCCCAGGTTGATATTCTGGTGACATGAGTTCAAATCCCAACATTGCTGGTGCTAATGTTTGAATTCAATACAAAAAGAATCTTAAATAAATAAGCTAGTCTAATGGCAGCTATTACCCATTGTCGATTGTCATAAAAACCCATCTAGTAAACTAATGTCTTTTAGGGAAGGAAATATGCTATACTTACCAGGTGACTCCTGACCCACAGTAATGCAGTTAACTCATAACTGCCCTTGGGTCAATAAATGCTGGCTGTGCCAATGATGCCCACATCCTGTGAATAATTATTTTTTAAAAAATGAAAATCATGAAATATAACTCTTTGTGAAGGTGGTCTGGTGGAGAGATTGACTCTCATTTGAAAACACTTCGGCCAACTAGACGTGCTCACCCAGCTGGGTCTACATCCTTTAGAGGTGTGTAGATTCAGGGGATGTTTGTCTGTGGTTTATGAATTATTGTGCTGAAAGGAGTGCTTTATGTCTTGGTAAAGTACAAAGATGGCACACACGTCCTATGCATGCAGGACCTTTATTTTGTGGGTTTCTTAAACAACTGCAACAGCCACAAACCTGAAATTTTGTAAAGACTGAGAGTCTCTCCAACATTACAAAGATGATTCTGGTGGACTGAATCTGGAAGCCCTGCTTCCAAACCCCAGACACACATGTTAAAGAGCACCTGCTGCAGGCTGATCTGACTTTCACTGATGGAATATCCAATACACGACCTTGGCACTTTAGACCTGTTTAAGAGAAGGTCTAAAGCTGCCAGATTCCAATGGAGAAGTACGACAACTCTGTTCTAGGACACATTTGGGGGAGGAAAGGTGACCTGTCAGAGACGTAAGCTACTCTTTAGAAGTAAGGTGATCTTTGGGATTTTTAAATGTGGCATGAATGTGCATTAGCATTGCATAATCTCATTGGAATAGTCAAGTTCTTTGGAATAGAACAATTAAAAGGAGCTGTCAGCAAGGATGTCATAAGAACCTTTCAACAGAGCTGATGTGCTGACAAGGCAAATCAACTGCCCTTTAAATATTTGAATTAAAAAAAACTATACAAAAAAAAAATTGCTTGCTATTTCATTCTATCTGTTGACATATGCCTGGATATTACCATTACAGGATTAGTGCTGCATGACTGATTATGCAATTATCACAGTGGGGTGCCTGTCATTTTTCATTTTGTTTGTCAGCACAACTTTTTGATAAACTCTGAGTTATATGGGATGAAAGCAAATTAATCGTAGTCAATGGATTTTAATCAATGAGACCATTTTTCTTAACACTGACTTCTACAAGACAAATAATAACTTTATCTCATCTTTGAATGGATTCTGATATTTTCCCATGGTGCCATGACGCATTTTTAGCAGTAAACTGGCATTGGATTTATTAAGTTTTGTGGGTCTGTTGGAAGGACTGGATCAGCATAAAGGGTATGAGGGCCAAAGGGCATGGTTGAATGGCATGGAGGATATGGGAGGGTTGTGTAGTAGAATGAGGTGGTATGAATGAGGCATGGGGGGGTAAGTGGGGATGAGAGGGGTGAGGAGAGGAACCCTTTTGTTTTCATTTTTATACCTTTAACAAAAAAGCTGGTGCACTAAGGCAACCCTTTCAGCCAGGCCATCTCAACACCTCGCAGCATCTGTATTTTTTCCATAGTGGAAATAAAATCTAGCCACCAGAACAAAACTCACAAACATCTGCAGCACTTGTCCCAGATTGGGTTTGCAGAACCAGAAATTTTTTCAATTCTGCACTTCCAACCTGGGAGCAAAAATCAGGCCTTACTGTTTGCTTTTAGTTGCTCTTTTCTCAGAATAACACACAAAATACAGTTCACTCACACACACACACCAAGAACAAAGAGCTAGGCAATTGAATGCTACACTAATGTGCACTAGTTATTGCTTTATGCCTTCCTCATGTGCAACCTGGACTTGTTTCTTTTCTTTTATTCACTTGTTGTATGTGAACACTGCTGGCTGGCCAGCATTTACTGCCCATCCTTAGTTGTCTTTGAAAAGGTGGTGGTGAGCTGCCTTCTTAAACAGCTGCAGTCTACATGCTGTGGGTTGACCCATAAAGCCCTTACAGAGGGAATTCCAGAATTTCAGGAAATAATCTTTAAGATATGAACACTCTTGATGAAAGCACTGAGATTTGCAAACTTGAGGCTATGGTTCTACGTGATCAGCTCACTGAGGAGGATGATCAACATCAAAGTCACTCGTCAGAAGAAGAATTATATTCCCATAGTCACTGTCCTCCTGGTTTGCTCGCTATCAAGCATCTCATGTTCCACTTTGAGTTTTCATCCAACAGATCACCTTGTTACAGGAAGGGTGTTATTAAGAGTTCAGAAAAGATTTACCAGGATGTTGCTGGGACTGGAGGGTTTGACTTATAGGGAGAGGCTGGGTAGACTGGGACTTTTTTCACTGGAGTGTAGAGGTTGAGGATTGACCTTTTAGAAGTTTATAAAATCATGAGGGGTATAGATAAAGTGAATAGTGGGTGTCTTTTCCCTAGGCTGGCGTTTTCAAGACTAGGGGGCATACTTTTAAGTTGAGAGGAGAAAGAGTGAATGTGAAGGGCAATTTTTTTTACACAGAGTGGTTGATGTGTGGAATGAGCTTCAAGAGGAAGTGGTGGATGTGGGTACAGTTACAACCTTTAAAAGACTATAAGAAATGTTTGGAGGGATATGGGCCAAACACAGGCAGGTAAGACTAGTTTACTTTGAGATTATGGTCAGCATGGACTGGTTGGACTGAACGGTCTGTTTCTGTGCTGTATGGCTCTATGACTCTGTAAGATAGGAGCTGGTACTAAGCAACAAATTGCTTTCATCTTGATAGAGATGATATGAGTTTGTGGTCATGATTTGGCTCTTTGATATGAACCCAAGGTGGAATTTTCCCAATCCCTGAACGTGTGGTCAATGGCGTATCAGTCAGGATCAGGTTTTGAATGGTGAAACAATAATCTCATCATACTGACCAGTAAGAGGCTTATTTGCATCCATTTGCATGTATCTACATGACATTAATCCCTAATTTCATCTCATTGATATGTAGTTTCCATTCTCCTACAAACCAGAAAGAAAATAGATGATGACAACTTCTGATCCAAAAGTCAGAATGGGTACCTTTCAACTCCAGGTCACTAATTTTTTACCTGAGCTTCCATCTTGCACAGTAGTCCTCAACATCTCAGGTTATACTCCAGAGACAGTGACCACCTGCACCACCAGCCATGGAGATTGGCATCTGACATGGTCCAGGCCCACCACATCTCCAATCCACTTAGAATACAGTTCTCCACTTCAGTGCTGCACTTTGGAGCACTCCAACAGCTTTTATTATAATGCTGCAGCCAGGCTACTTTGCTTGCAGGAATAGGCACTTGCCTCATGCATCACAACAGGAAGCATCTCAGGGTTCCTTGCTTTCTCTCCTAGTGCTCACTCACTTTGTGCCTTCTTGGATGCTCACACAATCTCTGGCTTGCTTTTTGTACTTTACTGCATCATTCAGAACTGAAAGTCTCATAGTACTTCTGCATTACCTTGTTGCTTAGCATGGACAAAAAGCCAAGAAGCGTGTCATGGTAGTCAGCAGTGTTCAGTTAAGGGTTGGACATGTTGTTAGAATGATGCTACGTCAATGTTACCCCTATACCATGTGCCACCAGCATAAACAGCAAACTCATTGCATCAAGTTCAACTAAATGGCAGAGGGAATAATAATTATGAAGGCGGACAATGCAACATATAAAGGAGGGTGTTGATATAACATGAGACAGCAAGGGGTACTGTGGAAGGGGCTTCATCAACAGTCAGCACCATCCTGGCCTTGAAGGGGGTAAATGCTGTATGCCTAGGGCTCAAGGGATAAATTGGGTAAATGAGTGGTTAAGCAAATGTGTTGGGTGAGAACGTGGAGAAGATCAAAGCCAATGGGGCTGACAGGGAGCATAAGGAAGAAAGGCATATGAAGATTCATAGGTCATCTGAAATGAATGGCTGAACCTGTGAATTTCTTCGTAAAGCCTGACCTGTGTTGCAAATGTGTAATGGAAATTAACATGGCTGTCACCACACTTGAAGTGGGCAGAATACGTGTATGATTCTAGGGGAGAGAGGGTCCACTTTTGTGCCATGAGAGCCTTCCAATAGGCAATAGCATTAAACAGATACCCACATGATACACAGTAAAAACAACCAAGATACAAAATTCTGGATGTGACCTCACACATTGACGTGTCATGCCAAGTAAAAATCATGAACCAAACATTCCTAAGTAAATCATGCAAAATGACAAATGAATGGTTTTAAGGCTGGTAATGTCTTGCAAGCTGGAAAGATTCATCCTAGCTGCCAAACTAGTGATCATCTTCCAAGGTCCCATGTGTACAAAAGGTGAAGGACATGCTCACATTATACCACGGACCAGAAGACATCCACACCGTTATCCTATATGTCAAGCTGTCTTTCTCGGATATGGTGTTGGGGACAGAGCAGGAGGTGTAGTGGTGAGAGGTCATCATTATTGCTGCCACAACTACCATCTCAGCTACTGTTCATGTGGCAAAAGGCTCAACAAAATCAGGGCAACAATATGCAATCTCCATATAGAGGCATCCTACTGGCCTCCTTGTTAGAGGCTGACTCGTCCCAGTGTATGGAGGACTATGTTCAAATGTTATTTGTGTATGCTGTGACTGCTAAATAATTGCATACTAAGCATACTAAACTGCTTCATCCCTGTGCCTACTGCACAAAGGGCTGCTACACAAATGGATGAAGGTTACATGAATTTGAAGCCCAGTACCAGTGTCAAAATCCAGCTGATGTGGAGACAACCACATTGCAAAGTTTGAGGCCATAGGTACCCTCATTTGAGGCAGTTCAGAGAAGGTTCACTTGATTAATTCCAGCACTGAGGGGCTTGGCTCATAAGGGGAGATCAAGCAGCTCACAGAGTTTTAAAGGATGAGAGGTGGTCTAATTCAGGTTTATTAGATGCTAAATTGGATTGACAAAATAGACAGTGAGCAGATGTTTTCACTTGTTGGATAATCCAGAACAAGACGTGGTAGTTTTAGGATAGGGGATGGCAGATTTAAAACAGAGATCAGGAGGAATTACTTCTCTCAAAAGGTAGTGAATCTGTGGAAGTCACTGCTCCAGACTGCGGCAGATTTTGGGATATTGGGTAAATTTAAGGAGGCGAGACAGACTTTTGACTTGTAATCGGTTGAAGGGTCATGGACACAAGGCAGGAAAGTAGAGTTGAGGTCATGATGAGAACAGCCATGACCATGTTGAATGTCAGAGCGGGCTCAAGGGGCTGAGTTGCCTACTCATGCTCTTAGACCCTGTATTCTCATGTTCATGCCACGGCAAATTTGTTTGTCCAGCATGAAATGCCATGCAGATGAGTGAGGGACAATGATGCTATACTCTGTCCCAGAGGTGGCAGTCAGAAAACCATGTCAAACTGCCCAGTATATTTGCAATTCAACACCTTCTTCCAGTGGGGCCACAGAAGGCAACAGGATGTCCCCTCAACATCAGGTTTCCCTGCAGATCATGTCTGAGGCTTTGTACCATACCATCCAAAAAGACGATACTGCTTGATCCTTGGAACCTCCACTCCAAACAACTGGAGGATTCAATGAAGCTATGGAATACACAATGGGGATCCAAGAAACCTGCAGCATTGTGCCAAGTAAGAATATAAGAATATTCTTCAAACAGAACAGTTCCTTTAGTATCCAACAGTGCAGCAGCATTGGCTACAGCAAAGCTGGAAGGATTTCTTTGTGAACTGAACTGCGGGAAGTCACCTCTCACTGACTCTAAATGTTTCAATGCTACTGAGCCTAGTATTCCCTGTGTAATCCCAACTGCAAGTACAATCTAACACTTTGATATTTCTAGATGGCTTAATATAACTTGAGGTTAGAAATGGCTTCTTTATTGAATCATGACAAAGTTTCATGCTGGTACGGGTGCGTAAAAAGGACAGCTATTGTTCAGACAGGCTTAAAACATCATGTAGTGCTAAGAATGTTCAGCCTCTCTGCTTTCATTCTGCAGCTGACAGTCACTCACACATGGTAATGATGAAAGTCAACATATATTTACAAATGTGATCACATATTGACAATGAAGTGTTACCCATGCCACCTATGTGCCCTGAGAAGTTTTTCTTCTTTTTCTTCCCATTACATCTAGGTGCAGTCCTGATGTCTGCAGCTAGGGTGGATGGAACTTGTTCTATAGTGGAGCCTGTTGACTTTGAGTTTTTGGGTGCTCAGCCCTATGGGCATTTGTGGCTGGAGAGCCACAGAGATGCTGAGTGTGTCCTGGCTAAATGCAGGCTCATCCTCTTCAACCTGACCACCGAAAGGGTGGAGGTTGGAAGTCAGGGTGGAGTTGGAAAGCCCAGTCACTTCTGGAGTGTCCCGAGAAGTGACATCTGAGAGCCCTGTATGTAGTTTCTCCTCCAAAGGGTACCTCCTGGCTTCATCCTTCTCCTTGTGAAGAAGGAGCAGCTGGAGTGAGAGCAATGTTCCTCGTTCCCAATTGCCTTCCATTTGCTGAACACCAGTATCTACAACAATGGAGAACAGAGCTGTGTGCATACCCAGCAGATACTGAGAGTGCTGGACCTGGCTCTCTATTGCAGCCATCACACTTACATACCAGAAGCAGTATTGGTGGGCTCCTCCAACCTTCGAATAAGTTTGCCCAGAGCATTTGATTAATCCTGCCTCCTTTTCCTGTATCTGCCTAAACATTTGAGTGAAATTATGAATGGCTGACAGCATTCTCCTGCTGCCCTGGGTTGAGTAAGTGCTTGGTCTCTGGTAGTCCCACAGGTTCTAGTGACCTCAGTGGGGATTTCTTCCTTGACCAGTGGCAGAGATGTGGCAATGATGAGCTCACCAGAATTTGCTCTTGACTGTGCTCCAGTGAACATATCGACCGAGGTGCAAGTATCTGAGCTGGTGGAGAGCGCAGGACACAAACTTGCAAGTGGTTTCTCTGAGGGATCTGTATCTTCATCTTCAGAAGGTATCTTAACTGGCCGTTCTCTATAGGACAGAGAAGGGCAGATGCCATTGGTGCCAGCAGGAGATAAAAGAGAATGATGCTGCAAAATAAGGCTAGAAGCTTGGGCATGTTAAGAATACATTCACAGTTGTAATGGGAGAACAGTACTGCACTTTGTAATGAATCTTACTTTTCCTGCTGTAAACGTAAGGTTCTGGATGTCTCAGCATCACTACATAAGCGGTCTCTATCCTCTCTCCTGGGGGATAAGGAGACGGATGTCAGGTATCCACAACAAGTCTTGGCTCGCTCCATACCATTGTACGTTGTTTTCTCCTGGGGTGACACAAAGGGAAGGATGAGTTCAGAGAAAAGTGGCTGTCACAGCTGTTAGTATTGGTGCAAGTGGGAGAAAGGTAGTGAACTGTCCTGAGTGAGTGAGTAGGCAAGACAGAGGCCATCCAGGGTTAATATTGTAGGAGGCTTTGGGGTAGTAAGAGTGTGTGAAAAATGATGTTGCATGTAAGTAGTAAAAGTGGTACACCATAAGCCTTGATGTGAGATGGATGCAGTAGAAGAGATAGAATGAGTGTGAGATAGCAGAGAGAAAATGATGGCATTTACACTCCATGACTGAAGAAGGCGATTAACTTTCTTCCTGAATTGTCAGGCATTCCTCCAGCCTAATGCAATTTAGGACTAAGCTGGCAGAGTCTGGCATCTTGGCTTTCTCTGCCAATCCTGGGGAAAGAGAATGGTCTTCTTCTGCACAAACCCTGCCCACCAGGACCTGCACGCCCCTGTTGGTAAAGTGGGCAGCTGACTTCCCTTTCTTAGATGTCTCCGGGGTAATTCTTCACAAACAGGAACCGTGAAGAGCAGCTCCAGACTGACAGCACTTGGCCAGGCACACAGCTGCATTTGAAATATGGTAAAGTGAATCCTGGCATGCCCACTGTAGGCAAGAACACAATAATGGGCGTACGGTGTCATACATAATGACGTGATCTTCAGGGAATTGAATGCCAGAACTCCCTAGAACTCCCAGACAGAGATCTTCCATGAAACTCCCCAGAATTAACGCTGAGTTGATTCTTGGTAAAAAAAATTCAACCCACAATTTCCGACTTCAATCTACGGTTCCCTTGTGTGCGTTCATTTGGCATAGGAATGCCAGGTGGCTTTGTGGAAACGTTAGAATCTTAGGGGACTTGACAGAATAGATGATGAGAACTTCTTTCCCCTTGTGAGAAAGTCTAGGACCAAAGGGCATAATCTCAGTGTCAGGAGCCAGCATTTAAGACAGGGATGAGGAGGAATTTCTTCTCCAATGTTAGTAATCTGTGGAATTCTTAATTGCGGAGGGCTGCTGAGGTTGTGTTATTAAGTATACTCAAGGTTGAGATAGATAGATTTTCATTTTAAGAAAATCAAGGGTTATGGAGAAAAAGCGGAAAAGTGGCATTGAGAATTATCAGATTAGCATTATTTTATTGAATGCAGGTAAAGACTTAGTGAGCTGAATGGCCTACTTCTTCTCTAATGATGTAAACAACAATGTAGCTTGTAATTGGCGATTAGTACAGAGAGTGAACTTTCTCCCATTAACATACATGGGACAATGTTCATATGTGTAGATGAGACGAATATTTCTTGCTCTCCAGTTGAATATTTGCCATTCAGTTTCTGCACTGACAGTGCAGCTTTAGTTGCATTTCTTAATTCATCTGTTATAACATAACTTCTAGAATGTGCACTCACATCTGCAAGACCTAGAGAAAACTAGAGAACTATCTTCATCTTTAATGTGTCAAATGCAGTTTGCTGCACAATTACACATTCTCGCTATGCAGTGTTGTTGTGCTTGACAAACCATCCCTAGAAAATCTAAACTAAGACTTGAATTAATATAGTATATAGTAATAAAGAGTAGGTGGGAAGAGCTATAAAAGCAGGAACAGGCTTTGAGATTGAACTTTTGTATTGTAATTATCTCATTATGCTTTTGTCTAATTATCCCCTCCCACATGTTTATCATTGCAAGCAACTTGTAAGTTCCTGCTTTCTTAACGATGAAATTGCTTGATGGCATAACAGACTAATAATATTAATTTGTCAGCCTTGCCTTGAAGAAACATCTCATTTCATACTTCTTGGATATTCAAGATATTTAAACATACATCTGAATTAAAGTGAAGTTCTATGTAAGCCACAACTGTGCCTTCCCTTCCTTAGTTTACTTGTGCATCTTTATTGAGTTCTCGTTTACAAGAAGGTGGTTTGACATGCAATAGTCTCACTGATAGCTCGTTACTTGATTTAAAGTTCATTTTAAAGCTGTAAAATAATATAAATTCTCCAACATGAAGATGGAGGTGACGTACTGGAAACAGCAATCTCATTATAATGTAAAATGAGCTTTAAATATTAGTTCTTATAATTTCGTAAGCGTAGGAGACTTCTTCTGATGACAGTGACTCACTGTTACATAAACAAAAGTGTTAGAATGGTGACATATTGATGAATTGAGACACTGTGCCGCCGAATGATAGAATAGAAGCTAACGCCTACTATTTTCCATAGAGCGAATCCCAAATCTCAATTTAGTCATCAGGGTGGAGCTGAAATGAGGAGAGGCACTTTGCCACAGGCTCAGAGAGAAAATTTCAAGGTAAGCTAATCTATGTCTTACTTCAATAATCTTAACAGAGTGTCATTGGTAGAACAGGAAGAAAGTTACTTCTCTCTTCATTTCAGTTACACAATTAAGGATAAGATACATGCATTTTACATTGTATAGAATTTATCACAAGGAAACAGGGCATGAGGCAAATATTTATGCCTATCCCACTTCACTGTTCATCACTTTTTTGAAGCAAAATCGATTGAAGGGAGATTTGATAGAAGTATACAAGATTATGACAGAATTGTCATAAGGTAGAAAATGAGAAATTGTACTCATTAGCTGATAGTGCAAGATCTACATAAACAATCTTGGTTTAGGGCAAGAGATGCAGAGAGAATGTGCGGAAGAGCCTTCTAGACAGCTAATGATAAAGAGCTGGAACTTGCAATCCATGAGAGTGCTGCAAGGGGAAACAATCAGTGATTTCAGAAGGAAATTAGATGGACATCTCAAAAAAATAGATGATATTTGCAGGACAACAAGTTTGAAACAAGGAACTGGAACTGACTGGATTGTTCCAGGATGTACCTGCATGACATTAAAGAGCCAAAATTGTATTAAACTCAAATTGGATTAAATTTTACTTCTAAATTGATTGCAATACCAATGCCATGACTTATATGCCAGCTCCAGTTGCACTGGATGCTCTGAGGCCTAACTAACAATTTACAAAGGGATCACATGCTCTCACCCATTCATCTTAGATGATAGAGGCCTAAAAGTTACTTGAGTAAAACCCATCCAAGTATCCAGACAGATAGGTCAATTAATCACCTCTTGACAATCTAGTTTCATTGTCAATATAGTAAAAGTAATTTTGCAATTCTTTTCTGGTTATAATCTTATGTGAAAATGGGATAAATTCAATGGAACTATTGAAGGCCCTAAATCCCTGAATAAGTTGCAGTAAAATCAGTGCAGAACAATTTTTAACCTTATTAACATGAAAGAAAATGTACTGAAAATTTTAAAGATATAAGCAAGTTAAATGACAACACTAGATTCTTACCACAGTTCACATAGACATTTTTTAATGGAACTTGACATCAGAACTTAACTGCTGGACTGATTTTCTTTTCAGTACAGGACAGAAGGGATATTGCTTCAATCTCTTTTGGATAATGGATTACACCAATGTGCTATCTGCCCTAAACAGATGACTGCAAAAGATCCCGTGACACTTTACAAAGAAGATCAAGAATGTAACGAAAGAAATATACAGCTCCAAATTGCTGCATTTGTAAAATTAAAATTGGAGAACTTTTGCCAACTGACAAGTCACTTCTGTTAGTGGACATCACAATCGCAGATGGTAGTGTGAGATCAAGCTGGTAATATAGTGTGCTGGAGAGTTTTGGGGACCATAGCAGCTATAACACATGGTGCCTTTAAAAATTGCTCGCTAGGCTATGCAGCATCCAGTGCAACTAGAGATTGGCATATATGGCACAACAGTAATAATGCAGTCAATTTAGAAGCAGAATTTAGCACATTCTTCTTCAAATGCTGATGCCTGATCACTAATGTCACTTCATTTCCCTCAATCTATTCAATCCAGGGCTAATTTCATGTTAGGAGTAGGAAGTAGTAGTCACAGAGAAGCCAAGTCTGGAAAGCATAGGAATCCACAGTCCAATATTCCCTTCATGAGTTTAAGTTTAAATATGTTGAAAATCAAGCTTTGCAATCCCTCAATTTCCCATCCAGAACTCACTGCACTAATCCTTACTGGGAGCATTCAATAATGGAATAGTCTCACATTTCATGATGTGAAATCTTATTCAAGCAAATTGTATGGTGCCTAAGCAAACTAATTTTTATAAACTTGGAAAAATCAGAACTCCAGGAACATGGAACTGCAGCATATTGTTGAAAACTTGACTAAATGAGAGCGTTACACACAAAGGAGGGATTTGTTTAAATTGAGGTTATTGGCAGCACTTTTTCACTTCAATTATAGTTTGTTGAATATTCTCTGATCAGAGTAATACGGGAAGGCTGATTGGCTTTCTGAGATGTAGTTTAGTCACATTCTATAAACACAAACAAAGTGTGAAGCCATGAGAGTTACCTAATGCAGACAAATACGCTATGAGGGTGTGAAGAAGTGGCTTTATGCAGACATTGTAATCTCCATTTTGGCAGATTCATTTAAATGTTTTGATATGTTTTGCTGCCTCACAGGTATAAGGGATTGATTTTTTGAATAAGTTAAAAAGTACTTTTCTTTAAAAAGAGTACCTTTGTCTAATTTTTACACATAACTCTTGTTTTCTTTACAAGTTAATGTCAGAGTTAAAGAAGGATACTTTATTTTGGATGTTGAAATAAAGTAGTATCTGATATATAATTGTGCAAGGACTTGGAGCAGTCTAAAAGTGAAACAGTAACTTTAGACAAGTTTACATGTAGTTTCCCATCTCCCTGTGAAAACACAGGACACACTTTGGACAATTCTGTTTTCTGCCTGTTGTTTTCCCACCAGTATCCAATCTACAGAGCAAGCCTGCTCTGAGAGTGTAGAATCACATAAATCGATCCCTCTGGCATTATAGTTCATCTCGGATAACCCAGGCACATTGCAGCTGTTGAACAGCCTTGGGAAGTTCTATTTCTATGTATTTGATTTATCATGGAACAATATGGCAGCTTGCTGTGTAAATAGTCCATGACCTATGATGGAAGTTGAACTTGTCCCTTTAGTTCAGACAGACCATCAGACAAATCAATGGAACATGATCAAAAGAGGAAAAAGAAAGAATAAACTTGCATTCATTTTTCAGCTGGATGTCTTTTGGAAATACTCCAAAGAAATTCATTGGGAATTTATTGTATAGGAGTGAAGGCAATTGTTAAGCTATATCCTTTCATTTCCAAAGGGGATAATGGAATTTAATGTAGTCAACAATTTAACCAAATCTCAATTTGCATAGTCTTGATGCATTACATCAGATGATGGTACTATGCATTGTACAGACATGCTCTGTCGTTGTAATGTATTCTGTATTGGTAGTAACCTAAGTCCTCAGAACCTTCCTATCTCCAGCTTTCATGTACTCTGGGGTGAGTGCAATAAATATTTAAACACTGAATATTTAAGCAATGTAGATGGCTGATCTTTACTTGACCCCTACCCTTTACTAGGGAAGCTGCACTGTGAAAATGTTTTAGTCTCCATTGTGCCTTCTGTTTCCTCTGAGTGTTTTGGAGTTCTTCCCCTCATTTTGTTTTTTTGTTGATTCTGTTTTTTGGCAATTTATTTAATCAAACTTCTGTTTTAACAACTGATACAATCAGTTTTACGATCAGTCTGTCTGCCACATGGATAAGGAGATTCTTCATTTTCCAAACTTTTTGTTTCTGAAACAAAAAGAGTGGAGCACAATGACCATGAACGTAACTCCTTCAATACACAAATAATAAGTTTAAGAAATTGAGATTGAAATGTTGCCTGAAGACGAGTAAAATAACACCAAGTTAATAGGAAATAGAGCTTCTTGCCTTCAAGTTTCTTCTACAAAGAAGAAGAAATTAAATATTCAATCATATTGTCCTAATTAGCATAGTAAAAAGTGCTAGTGCCACTGAAACAAAACATATTTCATTATCACTGAATTGATTGAATGAATAACTCAATCACAAGAGCATCATTAACAACAATAAGGTACATTAGCTACAGCTATAGAGTTGCAAACTCTTCTTAAGCATCATGTTTTAGAATATTGAAATAATTCCAGTGTAAAGTAATTCAGACCAGGTGGCAGAGAAAAAGATCTTCAGCCACAAAAAGGGAAACGAAACAGAAAACTTGAAGGAAGATTCCAAACAGATAAAGCAATAATTCCAGCAAACTGGAGCTTATTCTTAACTGGATATTCCTTAGACTGTGAATGTTTATTCAGATCAAAAGATCAGATGGTGAACAAGACTAGTATAAGATTTGTTTTCTCATTACAGTGCATGTGGTTTAAGAATTAAAAGGCTCTCATAAAATGTGGAAAATTCAAGGAAAGAATGAAAAGTCAGTCATATCTCCATGTCACTCTTCCAGTTCCTTCCAAGGTGGAAATTAAACTGAACGCATGTGGACTTAAAATAAAGCCTTTTAATCTTTCACTGCTTTCACAGACCAGGAATAATTTATCCTCTATGGGTTCCATCCCACCTATTTAATCTCACAAGGAGAAATTCTGCCTGGCTGATTTCAAGAGGTAATCAAGCAGAGCTCCACAGTATTTTTCCATATAATATTTTCATTTGTCAGGCCATACTTATTATTCTTTTATTCACTGGCTCCGAAGCCCAAAGCTGCTGTCTTCTCCACATATTACTTTTGCTGAAAAAGAAAAAGAAATTTGGTTAGCCTCACCTGGTCCGAAGCTACTTTTTATTTCCTCATTAATATTGGCAATGAATTCCAGTTGAAGCAGTGCTGTCAACTCTGCTGTACTTGGCAGTACCAGGTAGAACGTTAAGCCCTTCAATCCGTGTGGATTTTTGGCACGGAGATGGGTATCAGGAACTGGGTTTGTTTTTATGTCTGAAACCCCCTTTTGTGGGGGCTGGTGGGTTTGCTGATTTAAGATTGTGAAGTGAATGAGCCTTTTACTGGCATTGAGACAGGTTCCTAGCTCATTTAGGAGTTGTGGGGTCTTGAAGTTACAGGATTAATTTTAGAGAGACTACCGGCTGCAGCACAAGGAAAGTAACTGAGAGGGCACTTCAATAAGAGGCTGCCCTTTCAGCCAGTGTTTAAAGAAGTTACTTCAATGGCAGAAAAAGCAGTCACGATTGTCAGGAAGTTGGGGGTGAATTTGAGCCTTTGGCTGTAACCTCACCTATGGAAGCAGACAGTTGATCTGTTCACCCATCGTATTGGAAACTGAGCCAAAGTGCCAGTTAATCTCCTACACTTAAGTTTAACAAGGCCGTTAATGAGCTTAGCTCACATCTCATCTCATGGGGCTAGGTGACCTTCCTCGGCTCCAGGCTGCACTTCACCAAAGAGGATAGCACCAGGAACAGCACTGTCTGACTGGAGCCAGTTGAGCTGGTCTTCTCATGACACTCCCCACCTCTGTTTAGACCATTGGGGGTTAAGCTGGATCTCTACAATTCATTCCTTTGATTCTGCTTTATGTATAAAATTTTAAAAAGATTCTTTTCAAATGATGTTATAATTCTTAGCTATCCACTGGAGTTTAATTTTTACCTTGACTGGGAGTGTATAGGCTATTTGCACCAGGTACTTGACTACTTGTAAAGCCTCTCAGGAACTTTTATTTTGGATAGCACTTTGTGGCAATGAGCTGAAATGTGAAGTGAGTAAACATTTAATTTAAAGATTAGTATGTATGAAGAAGGTCTACACCCATCATTAACTTAAAGGTATCAGTATCAGACTACAGAATTGGAGATGACTCATTAGATTCCATTATTCTAGCCACATTTCCAATGACAGTCAATCCTTAAAATCTCAGTTATGGTACTTGTTGTGTCTTAGTGTATGTGTAGTGTGAAATCAGTGAACATTTTCGTTAGAATACATTCCTTGGCTCCAGACTAATTGGGAGCTATTTACCTGGGGCTTTCCCGATCTTCAACTACAAATTAGACAGAAACCATGCAAAATTGTGCTTCTCCTTGTGCACAGCCACCACCCACCACCCACACTTCACTGTCTAACCCAACTAACGTTCCAACAGAGTTAGAACAGTAGACTGAGCATCATCCAACAATAGATTGGGGGAACTTCAGAATCCGTGTCCACCTTTTATATACTTTGAATGTCATGGCACTTTTAAGTCCTTGATTAATGCAATTGCTCCTTGAAGAGTCTCACATCACTCACACAGGGAAACTCACATGTTCAGACAGTAAACTGAACCACTTACTCTCTCCACTCCAGGTGTGATCGCAGCCATTTCAAATCCATATAGCATATTTGCGATTCAGATGGGGGTGGAAAGCAACACAAATACTGCCTCAGAGTGTGAGTGGCTAGTTCAGCCTGTCAATCTAAGTGACCCCGCAAACCCTGCCTCAATCCAAAAAAGTTTAAGATTCCCAAACTGTCATCCACCCCTTGTATTTTACCTTCCATCTTCTCACTTTACCCCATAAACCACAGCCTATAGCTTAATTCTGCCAAATATCTTTATGCACTCTCTGGCCATTGAAGCAAGGGTGGTGATAGGTAAATGATACCCCCTCCCGCAGTAACCCCCGCCTTGTCATACTCTATTGTATCGCCCCATTAGATGTTGTGTTGCCCCCCGTCATAATTAATGGCCTCGCAGCATGCCAGCATGTTGCCTCCAATCCCCATAATTGGCATCCCCCAACGTCCTCACCACAGCAATGGCCCCTGATTATGGACTTGCAAGCTGATATAGCCCATTTTTCAGACTGTAATGATATGAAACCCTTAACCCTGATCACCCAAAAGGCCAAATGGCTATGTCCAAGCCTCAGAACCGAGGGCCAGACAAGGCCCTTGACTGACTGTGTTAGGATCCCTTGATTTATAACAGTTCCCCTTGACTTAACTGAGGACCATTCCTGCTGGAGTTTGAAACATGGTCTTTTGGTTGAAGCACATGCTATGTTTCTGCAGGCATGTAGTGTAGCTTTGATATTAATGGAGCAAGATTCCATACAGCAACATATCTGACCTCTTCACAGATCATTGCTGGTAAATATGGCAAGCTGCCTGGCTTTGTGTCGGCACTAAAAAGCAAGGCAAAGCAGAAGTATTGTGAACCTGTAAGTTCTGAATAAAGCAGCAATATTCCAAAAGGCAAGGCACGCAAAATAGAGTTGTTGTGGATATCTAAGTAGGCGCAAAGTGAATAAGTACTCCGAAAGTATGCAAAGATCCCTGAGATGCACACTGTTCCAATGCCTGCCCTTTCATGCAAATGGTCTGACAGCAACATTACAATATAAGGTGTCAGTGAGCTCTAAAGTATAGCACTGAAATACCAAACAGTGCTGTAAGTCAGTCAGAGACGCGCTACCGTGAGGCTCGTGCTTTGCTGATGCTGTTGCCCATGGAGTGTGCCCCGAAGTGTTGGAGAACGTTGGCTGCAATGGGTGTCCAGAAAAGATGCCAGCAAGCTGCAGTTGCCAGGTAAGTGCTCTGAGTTTCATACTGGGGGCTGACATCATCTATTTTCTCTCCACTTTCTGGGAAAATAGCAACCTGCATAAAACTGAAATGAGATTAGATAATATTGAGAGGTTAATGCAAGCAAATAGACCCCTTTCTGCTCAAGCATGAGATTGTCATTTAGACATGAAACATTATGTAGAAAATGGGACTTTATTTTCATGTCATCAAGAATCTCATGTTTCTATTCTCACTGTATGTTTCCAATTGTATCGCCATTGCCCCCATTGTTCAGGGTCTGGGAAAATTCCACTCAGAGGAACCAGATAAGAAAGTCAACAATAAGAAATTCGCATCTTGTTAAATTTGCATATGTATGGTAATTTCAAATATTGGGAGAGGAAAGGTTGTCTATGGAGTATTTCATTTGGATGGGAAATCAAGCAATCTCAAAAACATACAAGTTGCCTAATATCAGCAGTTCCTTCAAGTAGAAAAGCAGAGTGTGAAAAAGAAATATGAAGTGTAGCAAGAAGCTGTAAAACTCTTTCTACCTGTCTCTCTCAAACTAGTAAGTTGCTGGTGAAAAAGCAGTACGGGACATTCATTGAGAACTCAAGATCTATAAACTTCACCATTGCTGCAGAGTTTAGGCTTCAGGTTTAAAATCTAACACCTCAAAGCTCTGAGGACTTCTTGTTTCAATTCTTCCTGACACTTCCTTCTTTTTAAATTTATAACCTGCATTGTGTGCATTTGATCTTGCATTTTTATATTGTCTCGGAGATTAGTGGGTAATAAAATTCTACTTTCCTTCACTCAAGAAAATCTTGTGTTTGGTTCTTTCATTTCCATCCAGTTAATTACACTATAATTGAAAAGTGATACATATATGCTCATTAAAAATTTTATTTAAAAGGGTGGCACCATTACTTTTCCTTAAAAGTTGATAAGTTTTGATCCTTCTGCTGACTATAAGCCATATTTAGAATGGGTATAAATGCCTAGTTGTACTTTGTGCCATTAAGAATCATATGGTTTAAGTTAACATTGGAATCTAATTTAAAAATAAAACTTGTTTGGATTTTCCTCCTCAATTTACAAGTTTTTGTACTTTTCTTTAGACTAAGGATCTAAACATAAAAGTTTTGACTTCCCTTCATTTTTTTTAGATAGTGTTTTTTCCTGGAAACTAAAGGTAAAAATTATGTTTTGGGAGGCTCATGTGAGATAGTTCTGTTTGTCCACTCCTTGATATTTACCATCATAAAAATTCACCTTTGAGCTCATAAATTCTGTTACGTGTAAATCAAGGACTGCAATGTGCTTAAGTTTGCTCTGTTTCTGTAAAGAAATCTGAGGGATGAATTCAGAGATAGCAAGAACTGCAGATGCTGAGTCAGAGATAACACAGTGTGGAGCTGGAGGAGTACAGCAGCCCAGGCAGCATCAGGGGAGCAGGAAAGATGACATTTCGGGTCAGGAACCTTCTTCAGAAATGGGGAGGGGGAAGGGTGCTGGGAAATAAATAGAGAGGAGGCGTGGGGCTGGTGAAGGTAGGTGGGATCGTGATAGATGAGTGCAGGAAGGGAGTGGTGGGGATTGATCAGTGGGATGGGTCGGGCAGATAGGTGGGAGAGAAGATGGTCAGGTTGTGTCAGGTCAAGGAGGCAGGGATGAGAGGGAGGGTTGGACATGGGATGAGGCCGGGGGTGGGGAGATTTTAAAACTGGTGAATTCCATGTTTAGGCCATTGGGCTGTAAGGTCCTGAGGCAGAATATGAGGTCTGCTCCTCCAGTTTGTGGGTGGTGTCATTGCGACACTGGAGGAGGCCCAGGATGGACATGTCACCCAGGAAGTGGGAGGGAGGAGTTAAAATGGTTGGTGACCGGAAGGTGTTATTGTTTGTCCCATACAGAGCAAAGGTGCTCTACAAAACCGTCTCCGAGTTCTCCGCTTGGTTTCTCTGATGTAGAGGAGACACATCAGGATCAGTGAATACAGTCGACCAAGTTGGTGGATGTACAGGTGAACCCCTGTCTAATGTGAACAGTTTGTTTTGTGCCTTGAATGGAGGTGAGGGGGCTGGTGTAAGGGCAGGTGTAGCACTTCCTGCGGTTGCAGGGAAAGGTGCCGGGTGTGGTGGGGTTTGTAGGGAGTGTGGAGCGGACAAGGGAATTGTGGAGTGAGCAGTCCCTACTAATGGCAGATGGGGGTGGGGAGGGAAATAGCTCTTTGGTTGTAGAGTCGGATTGTAGGTGGCGGAAGTGGCGGAGAATGATATGTTGGATGCAGAGGTTGGTGGAATGATATGTGAGGACCAGGGGGATTCAGTATTCATTTTTGTTGGGGGGAGGGGACGTGAGGGCAGAAGTGTGGGAAATGCAAGAGGTGCAGTTGAGGGCATTTTTGATCACCGGAGGGAGGACATTACGGTCCTTGAAATAGGAGGGCATCTGGGATGTTCGGGAGTGGAATGCCCCATCTTGGGAGCAGACATGGTGGAGGCGGAGGAATTGGGAGTAGGGGATCGCATTCTTGAAGGAAGGTGGGTGACAGCAGGTGTAGTCTAGGTAGACATGGGAGTCGGTGGGTTTGAAATAGATGTCTGCACTGATGATGTTACCCAGCAGGGTAATGAAACGTCTGTGGAACAACGAACCAGCTTGGCAAGCTAACCAACCACAACATCCACAACCCAAGCTTCAAATCTACTCCAAAACTTTAGAGATATCAATTTCGAGGCAGTTACCAGAGATGGAGATGGAGAGGTCCAGGAAGGAGAGGGAGTTATCAGAGATGGTCCAGGTGAATTTGAGGTTGGGGTGAAAGGTGTTAGTAAAGTTGATGAACTATTCAAGCTCCTCATGGGAGCATGAGACTGCGCCGATACAGTCATCAATGTAGCAGAGGATGAGGTGAAGTATAGTGCCAATGTGACAGCGGAAACGGGACTGTTGCACGTGTCCTACGAAGAGGCAGGCATAGCTTGGGCCCATGTGGGTGCCCATGGCCACCTGCTTAGTCTGTAGGAAGTGGGAGGAGTTAAAGGAGAAGTTGTTAAAGGTAGGATGAGTTCGGTTAAGCGGATGAGGATGTTGGTGGAGGGGGACTGGTTGGGCCTATGGGAGAGGAAGAAGTGGAGGGTTTTTAGGCCATCCACGTGGGGAATACGAGTGTACAGGGATTGGACATTGATAGTGAAGATGAGGTGCTGGGGGCCAGGGAATTGGAATTCTTGGAGAAGGTGGAGGGCATGGGTGGTGCGCCAGATGTAGGTGAGGAGTTCCTGGACAAGGGGCGACAAAACAGAGTCTAGGTAAGCGGAGATGAGTTCAGTGGGGCAGGAGCAGTTGGAGGCAATGTGTCAGCTGGGGCAGTCAGGTTTGTTTTCAACTCCTCACCGAGTGAACACTTCTAGAAGTTAAATGATGGAACACAAGTCAAACAGAAAATGCTGGAAGGACTTGGTAGGTCTGGCAGCTTCTGTGGAGGTTGCAACAGGTCAGAGTCTTCTAGAGGTTTGAGCAAACATGTAATTGTGTGAGATTTGTGACAGAATCAGACAAGAAGTTCAGTGAGTCCTATCTCAAAGTCAGAAACATCTCATTCCAACTTTTTGCTCTGCTAAGTGGCATGGTGAGTTTCTCACTAGGCAGCGGTGAGTTTCCAATTAATGCAGATTATTGCTTGTAAAACACCTTATTAATGGAGCAATTCATCTCATTAATATTCAGATTCCCACCTTACCAAATACACCAAAAATGCTAGACTCGAAAAATCTTTCCCTGGAAGTCAGAGCAGATACCTGGTGACTTCAATTTGTTGCTTGATCCAAAGGGCCTCCAAGTCACACACAAGGCACCAACATCCCAGGGGCACCAGATGTCAGCTCATCACATTTGCGAACACTGAGATCCAACATAAGCAAGTCTGTACATAAATCATGGCACATCACTGATCTACTTACAAGATGCATCCCTATTTCAAGGCTGCACCTTGGGCTGTGACATAACTATCATTGTAACACTGCAGCAAAGACATTGTATGCTCAAGAACACATACCCAGCTGGTGGACTGAAGCAGGCTGCATATCCGAGTCCTTCAATGGCTGTCATAGTGCTGACTCAATCTGGTCCATCAGAAATATTATGAAAGAAGCTGCCCTAGAACAGCCATCAAGCTTAGAACACAGGGGAAAACCAGACAGTGAGCATGTTTATGGCTGACCTCGAGCTTCAACTGGGGTTGCTAAGCTCAGTTGGCTGGGTGGCTGGCTTGGGATGCAGAATAATGCCAGAGTGAGTTTGGGTTCAATTCCTGCACCAGCTGAGATTACCGTGACAGGCTGTCCTTCTCAACCTCTCTCCTCACCTGGGGGATGCTGACCCTCAGGTTAAACCATCACCAATTATCTCTCTCTGATGAGAGCGAAGCCCTATGGTGTGGTGAGATTATGGCAACTTTACCTTTTTTACCTGGGAGTAAGGGATTTAATAAATCCATTCGGTGAGGTATGGGAAGAAATCTCATTGGGTGTCATGGCTGGAATTCCTCCAAAAAACTCATTCCTCGCCAAAAAAAAGCATGAGATTCAGCCCAGAGTTGATATTTTGAGTGAAATGTTTCACTTCCTCAAAATGATGGAGTGTGGCTACTGATTCATTTTTTAAAAATGGCTTTGGAGGGGTTAATGTTTATATTATGTTAACTCCATCCATTCTACCCACATCACAAACAATGTGTGGGGGAGACAAAGAGTTCTATTCATATTTCCACCAGAACAGATTTATCTGATCCAGTTCCTTAAGGTCCAAATAATTATGCCTTTGCAAATGTAGTTGTACATATTCCTGTTATGCAATAAATCTCTGGGTACCTAAGAATTGTGCCTCTTGCTTCTCAATGATACAATTTAGATCTTTAGGGCTATAGGGATCAAAGGGTATGGGGAGAAATTGGGAACAGGGTGCTGAGTTGGATGATCAGTCCTGAACACATTGGGTAATGGAGCAGCCTTAAAAGGCTGAATGGCCGATTCTTGCTCCTATGTTCTATGTTTCTATGTGATGTATTTTCTACAACCAATCACTAGTTAGGCCCAAGACAAAGTAAACTTAAAAAGGTTTGGTGACAGCGGGCTACCTCAAACAACCTTCACCCAATACCGCATACAGGTAGAGGTGGCAAATACCACAAAGTATCAGGAGTGGTTATCTGGAAAAATACCATAAATGTACCATGAGGAACACAACAAGGGTAATGCAGTTCATGTTATCCACATGGATTTTAGTAAAGAATTTGACAAGGTACCGCGTGGCAAACTGAACAGAAAAGTAGAAGTCCATCAGATAAAGGGGAATGTGGCACTGCTGTCTCACAGCGCCAGTGACTCCGGGTTCAATTCCACCCTTGGGTGACTGCCTGTGTGGAGTTTGTACATTATCTCCATTTCTGCATGGGCTTCCGCTGCGTGCTCTGGTTTCCTCCCACAGTCCAAAGATGTGCAGGCTAGGTGGATTAGCCATGGGAAAGGCAGGGTTACAGGGATAGGTAAGGGGTGTGAGTCTGGGTGGGATGCTCTGCAAAGGATTGGTGTGGACTCGATGGGCCAAATGGCTTACTTCCATACCGTAGGGATTCTTTGATTCTAACAGGAAACAAAGACTAATGGTCAATGGATGCTTTTGTGAATGGCGGGTGGTTTCCAGTGGTATTATTCCACAGGGCTCAGTATTAGTCCCAGGCTGTTTGTTCTATACATTGATGATTTAGACTTAAATGTAGGACACACGGTTGAGAAGTTTATAGATAGCACTTAAGCCAGCCATACAGTTGATATTGATAGTTGATAACTTCAGAATAACACAAATGGTTTGATTGTGTGGGTGGAAAAGTGGCCAATGGAATTCACTCTGGAGAAGTGTGAGGTCATGTACTTGAAGAGGCCAAATAAATTTTGGGAATACGCAATAAACAGAAGAATACTGAGAGGGTTAAAGTACATCTTGGAGTATGTGTTCTCAGGTACTTGACGATGGCAGGACAGATGGATAAGATGGTAAAGGAGGCATATGAAATGCTCACCTTTGTTGGCAGTGTATAAAATACAAAAGCAGGATGTAATGTTGGATCTGTATAAAACACTGGTTAGATGACAGCTGGAATTTAATATACAGTTCAAGTCACCATTTGCAAGAGAGGATAGAGTATAGCAGAAATTTAAAAGCAAGTTGCCACAGCTTGAAAATTGCAGTTACAAGCAAAGATTTTTCCTTGTAAGAGAGGTGGCTGAGGGGTGACTTAATTGAGGTGTACAAAATAATGAGGGCCTGGATAAGGTAGTAAAGAAATTTCTATTTCTCCTCACATAGAGGTCATTTACTGAGGGGTGTAGATTTAAAATGATTGGTAGAATGTTTAGAGGGAACGGAGGAAAAACATTTCACCCAGAGGATGCTGGATGTCTGGAATTTGCTGCCTGGTTTGGTGTTGAGGCAGAAACGCTCCACTTATTCAAAAGGTACCTGGATCTGCACCTGAAGTTCTGTAACCTGCAAAACTATGGACCTGGTGCTGTAAAGTAGGATTATAAAGGGTGACCAGTTTTATTTTCTCAGCTCATACAGATACATGACCTAAAAGGCCACTTTCTGTGCCATAACTTCTTTGTTTTTATGGTTCCCATACCCATTTCTCCTGGCTCCTCAAAAATTGAGAAGTCCATGCCTTTGAGCTCCGTCTCAACCTGGCTGCAAGCTAATTCTAGGCAAAATATACACAGTACATGAGGCATCAATTTCAGTTATAACATGGCATCATTAATCTCAGGTCTCAGGGGATCCAGATCGAAATATCTAGACAAGACTTCCGTTCTCTTTGGGCAGCCACCAATTCTGAAGGCTCCAGCAAATTAGGGACAACAACAGCAATGACTACAATGTGCTAATGCTCCATTTCCTAAGGACCAGAATGAGAATTCAACCCCTGGTCTCCACTTCTATATTACGTTCAAAGCACCATCTACATTAGTCATGCCATAAAACAATCAACATATCTCCAATCACAGACAGACTGCAATTAATTTCCTGTTGTTCCATCTCAGGTACTTCTTTAAAATTCAAGTGAAATTTGGTTCTTTCTCATTGTTATTGCAAACTTTGCTGAAATAAAAACAAGAACAAAACAGTACAGTATTGTCAGCTTTTGTAACTAGCTGTCAGTTTGAGACTAGGTGCAGCCTCACAGGTTGTGTTAAATGTAAAACTGCAGGTCTGTACAAACATCTTATTAGTGTGCCTAGCCCTAGCCTGATAATAGATTGCTTGCTGATAATTATTCCCACCACTGCATCTGGTTTGTGCTTCATTGGCAGAAGTCAATACTTCCTTCAGTATATATTTGCATGTTTACATTTTGCTTCAAACAGTGAAAAGAAGATAGTTTCGTCTATCATTTCTTGTTCACACCCTTCACATTATGAGCCATTTTAGTATAGTTAATCCCCATAAAGCTGTTTGTCCTATTTTGACACCATTATATTTTTTTAAAGCACCAGAGTATACTGCTTACACTCCTCATCCATCTGGTTTGACCAGGAAGTGAAATTCTTTACTCAATGAAATTAGTATGGAGAGATTATTGCCACTTTTTTACTTTTATTTCTTCAGTACATTGTGCTGGCTTTGGTTTCCTTTTTACTTTTCTTTCTTCTTTCTCTGAATCATTTTTTTAAAACAGAAGATCTACTTATATTTGCACTTGTTATTTCTTTCACATTAGAACATGTAAGAAATGTTTTTGTTGTAGTAAAACATTCCCAATGTTGTCTACAAAACCAGCAGAAGCCTACTGTAACTAATGCAGACTCATCAAACCCACAAATAAACACTTCACTCATCAGTCTTCGAGTTATGGGTAGGATCAAAGATATCCAACACGCTTTAGTAAAAGCAAGAAAAACAGAAAGAATAATCCAGTTTTATTCATTCAAGAATAAGGAGTATGTGATTTTTTTTGAAGTAATACAATAAAATTTCAAAAGAGACCTTGAAAAATTCAGGTGTTTGGAGTAAGTGTACCAACATGGTTTGAAAGTTGTCAGAGTAACAGGAAGTAAGAGTTTGGAGTTAAATGGTAATTACATGTATTGAAGAAGTTTGGACAATGGTGTACCCTCAGTGCTCAGTTTCAAATCTATTTTCAATCTTGAGAGATGTACGTGATTGGATTTCAAATCAGGGAGCATATTTTTAACAGTTTGCTGCGACTTCATAACTAAGGAAATAGGAAGTAGAGACATAGGCCATGAAAGGTTTAAATGAGGTGTGACCAGGATATTGGAGTAGCAGATTCAGTTTGATATAGAGAAGTTTTTTGGGACATGGGCATTGCTGGCTGGCATTCATTGTCTGTCCCTATTTGCCTTTAAGAAGATGGTGATGAGCACCCCTTTTGAACTGTTGCAAGCCACATGCTATCGATTGGCCCACAATGCCCTGACAGAGGTAATTCCAGGGTTTTGACTCAGCAACTGTGAAGAAACGGCAATATATTTCCAGGTCAGGATGGTAGGTGGCTTAGAGGGGACCTTGCAGATGGTGGTGTTCCCATGTATGTGCTGCCGTTGTCCTTCTAGATGGAAGTAGTTATGGCTTGGAAGGTGCTATCTGAAGATCTTTGGTGAATTTCTGTAATGCATCTTACAGATGATAGTACACACTGCTGCTATTGAATGTCATTGGTGGAGGGAGTGGATACGGTACCAATCAAGTGAGATGTTTTGTCCGGGAGAGTGTCAAGATTCTTGAGTGCTGTTGGAGCTGCACAAATCCAGGCAAGTGGAGAGTACTCCATCACACTCCTTACCTGTAGATGGTCAATGCAAGGTGGTCTGTCCTGTTTTATCTCTTCGTTGAGACTTTGTAGCAATTGATACAACTGAGTGGCTTGCTTGGCCATTTCAGACAGCAGCTGAGAGTCAACCACATTGCTGTGGGTCTGGACTCACATGAAGACCAGACCAGGTGAGGATGACAGATTTCCTTCCCTGAAGGACATTAGTGAGCCAAATGGGTTTTTCAAACAATCAACAATGACTTCATGTTCATCAGCAGATTCTCAATTCCAGATTTTTTTAATTGAATTCAAATTCCACCATCTGTCAAGGTGGGATTCAAACTCATGACCCTAGAACATTAACTGAATTTCAGGATTAATAGTCTAATGAAAATACCACGAGGCCATCGCCTCCCCCTGAAGTGAGAAGTAATGCATTTCAGGAGACAAAGCAGTAAATGGGAGTATCCTTTAAATGGGAGATAGTAGGAACTCCAGATGCTGGAGAATCCGAGACAACAAGGTGCAGGGCTGGATGAACACAGCAGGCCAAGCAGCATCATAGGAGCAGAGAGGCTGACGTTTCGGGCCT
>NC_063350.1:37053966-37116259 GCF_021869965.1 Rhincodon typus
GCTGCTTGGCCTGCTGTGTTCATCCAGCCCTGCACCTTGTTGTCTCGGATTCTCCAGCATCTGCAGTTCCTACTATCTAAAGCTGCGTCTGCCCACTGTACGGTTCCCCCCCCACCACTCCAAGTCCCAGGCATATCGAGTAAACAGACCAGATCTAATAGTCCACTGTCCCCGACTAAAGCCAGGGTGTTGCTAACTGTTGATGACCACCCTCCTATATTACCTCTTTCCCTTCCTTGCTTTATCACTTCCCTCAATTAAATATTGAGTGGCCCTCTTCACCATTGTAATGCCCTCTGCACTCCAACATGCTGCCTTCAATTCCATAATTAAGTTCTCCAGCTTCCCTCCAACTGCAGTGGCACCTGATAACCTCCTTTGACGTTCAGTGGACGGACGTCTGGGACACACCATGCACCTCCCCCACTGACCGAAATAGCCAGACAGCACCAACCACTGAGTGACCAGAATTCTGACAGATATCTAGACAGGTCCCTATCTGTTTCCATGACTCCCTGTACTGTTTGTGCTGGATGTATAGGGTTGACTATGGTCCACTCCTGTACTGTGGAGATACAGACCCTCAATTCTGACCCAACCAGCCAACTGACTGTGTCCAAGACCTCAGACTAATATTGCCAGGAACCCTGCCTGAAGAGTGTCTCCCAGGATTTGAAGACTAATCTTCTTAGACCTTGAAACATAAGAATTTGACCAAAGGACATGCAGGGGCTTTGGTGTGTATATGGCTGCCCACATAGTGCAGATGAAACACTGATGTAGCATGGTGCTGTACAGCAACATGTCCACCATTAAGTGATGACGGATAGTGAGCAAGGTAAGCTGCCAAACTTTGCGTCTGTGCTAGAAGGTAAATCACAACAAATGTACTGTGAATCTTCAAGTTTTGGCTAACGGACCAAAGTGTTAAAAGGAAGACAACGCAAAGCTAGGATGCTGTGAACATCCAGGTGGAAGTGAATGCTAAGCGAGCAAGCAGTCATCCCCGAGATGCAGCCTCATCCAGTCCATAAGGTAGCTCCCTAACCAAGCATGCTCAGTGTCCTATAGCAGCATTCCAGTGATAGACGGCAGTCCAGAGCAGACTACATGGAACAGAGATATGCCATGATGACGCACAGAGCTGCTCCATGTCAGATATCAATGTCCATGGATGTAGTTGCATAAGGTTACTGTCCTGGGGATGTGCCCTGGTTGGAAAATGCAACTTTTTAATCTCAATGCTGAGAAGGACCTCACTGCACGTCTCATCCGACTGTCCAAATGTTTTTGTCATGGATAAGTCATGCAGAGAAAGGAAAGTTCTTGCCACAGTTTATAATCAGCACGTATAGTAGTGCAGTGCATTCTTGAAAGCTGCAGGTGACCCTTTCTGCATTGTTTACTTTTGTCAAATTCTTCAAATTTCCCTTGTCAAGGAGCAACAATCCAAAAGATCATGTAAGTGATGCCTGCATTCAAGGCAGTCTTACTTCTTTGTACTCAAATAATGGCTATTTCAATGTCTTAAACAGGATGCACCTCCTGTCCCTAATTTTGTGCAGTGTGGTCTAAAGATCAGTAAAAAATCAGATTCTTGCTACCTTCAAGGTGGTTTTTCACAAGTTCTGGATTCTGACTGTGATCTTAGGATCAGATATATCCTCAAACAAAGTTTTGTCCAACATGCCACACTTTCTTTGGCATTGCAACTGGAAAATAACATGTCTTTAGACCCAATAATCACTCTCCTTTTTGATAGATCTCAATATTACTAGTTATCATCTTACTCAATCCCTTATCTCTCCTGATTACATCTGTAACTGACTTTGAATCATTCTTTGGTGACTTATTCCATAATTACATTGTCCTCTGTGCAATAAAATTCTTCCTGTCTTCCTCTCTAAGTCTATACTGTTTAATCTTTAATCTACAATGAAACTTGAACAACTGTAGTTGATACATCTGACTGATAATCTTATCTTTTCCAAACAAGTCCAATTTTCTTTACTTTTCCTCATAAATTAAATTTGAAGAATTGTCAGCAGTATCATCACTATTAACTGAAATAGTAAAGGGAATAACCTGATAGAAATTGAATTGTCCCATTTATCTGCTCACTTTTGTTGACAGGAACTGAAAAAAAATCTTAGAATATATTGGGGATCTGTTTTTGAACATTGCTTTGATAAATATTCTTATTAATCATTTTGCCATTCTCTCTTCTCCATTACATTCATTAGATAACAACTCTCTATCTTCATAATTGATTTTGTTTGTTACTCCTGTAAAAGCATCTTAATATAACCCATCCAGGTTTAGATTACTTTTAAAAACAATGGAGTCTGGACAATCATTATCTGTTGCATTGTCTAGGTCAATTTAGCTCCAGCTAATTGTGTTTGATGTAAAAGACCCACCAAAAATCTAGTTTTTTAATAGATCTTGAAGAAAATGTAAAAGTATGCACATTAAATTAGCTTTTTACCTTTGGGACTCCATGGTCAGATGTTGAGTATGTGATGCCTGACTACCTGCAAATAACATAATGTCGAAATGGGATAACATATATCCTGAAAAATGTAAATACGTAAATTTATGAGGAAAATAGTTGGATATATAAAATTAAGGTTCCATCAGTTCACCACATAGATTTGCCTTACTCGATTTTTAAGTGGGACTCAAAATGTTGTTGCTAGAAATTAATGCCTGATTAAGTGTGGCCCACTTAACACACCTTGCCTAAAGTCAAGATCCATGATAGTAGAAATGTTTGATTCAAACTGACAAACATTTTAATAAATGAGTAGCTTTTTGGGATGGCAGGATCATAATGATATACTTTTTCACAGAGCAGTGGATCTAAATAACACCAATCAATGGAGAGGGCATGGAGTATTCTGGAAGACGCATCCTGGCTGTAATTTTGAGGGATTAAGTTTTAATTTTGTTTTTGATTATTATTTTGTCTTATATAAGTGGGACTTGTATTTATTGGAACAGCATACCATTAGAATTTTGTTTTATTTGGGAATAGTTAGTAATTAAGGAGGAATTGTTTTGGTTTGTTAGTAGTTCTGTTAATTTGTTCACTATTAGATTTAGATAAATATATTGTTACTTGTTGAGTATAGAGTGAGTATCATTAGTCCATTTCATTTAACCTCCCCTTTATAACAGATTGTGGGGGTGTGGTTGAGAGGCAGGTTTGACAATTTTTCACACTTCTTTAACAGATTGGGGCAATGCAAGCTTCTCTGGGTGTTTCAGTTTAGTTATCAGTGGAGAGTTGACCTCATCTCCTTAACAACATTAGTTGCATGGATATTATTATTGTTGTTTTTCTTTGCAAATTACAGATTAATCAATTGCAGTTGTGTACGATTGAACTCATGTCCTATGAAGAATTAGTCTAGGCCTCTGAATTACTAGATGGATAACAGAACTGCCGTAATTGTAACGAGGTCAGCCAGGCCGTCCTCAAGGTATGAGTTCACTGATTAGTGTTGTTAATCTGGTCAAATTCAGGAGTCCTGGCTGACACACATGAACAGGAGTGTCAGATGTTCTGTTCACTCTGAGAACTGGTTCGGTGGAAGCTGGATCAGTGTCAAGGACTTCTCATGTGTAAATAAAGAGTGAGTTGATGACGGAATACCAGTCTCTGTGGAGTTATTTCAATAACCACTAGGCTACAATACCCTGTTGGACACCAGTACAGGTGCTGCTTTCATTTCAAAATAGCATGCTCATCTCACTTGTATACCACTTGGTCAGAGGGATAGATAGAGTGGACAACCAGAGACTTTTTCCTAGGGTGGAGGTTGCTATTATGACGGGGTATAGTTTTAAAGTGAGTGGAGGTAGACATAGGAGAGACATCAGAGGTAGGTTCTTTACTCAGAGAGTGGTAGGGGCGTGGAATGCATCGCCGGAGAGGGTAGTGGAGTCAGCCTCATTAGGGGCATTTAAGCAGCTATTAGATAGGCATATGGATGATAGTATAAGGTAGGGGTGGAGGTTAGGTTTAGGGTAAAAGTTTGGCACAACATCGTGGGCCAAAGGGCCTGTACTGTGCTGTACTGTTCTATGTTTTATATTCTATTGACATCTTGGTGAGGGCATTCAGATGGGTGTGGGAGTATGTTCCAGAAGTATAAGAGAGCAGGCAGATCATGATGTTGATGTATATATCTGATTTATGTATCAAATCAGTTCGCTCATCTTGAAACTGAACACACTAGCTAAACAAAAACAGAAATTGCTGGAAAAGCTCAGCACATCTGGCAGCAACTGTGGAGAAAAGTTAAAGGTAATATTTTGGGTCGAGTGACCCTTTGTCAGAACTGATGGTAGCTAGGAAAATATTGGTTTACATGCAGAAGATCGGGTGGGGGAAGGGGTAAGGAATAAATAATAAGTGGAGATAGACCCCAAAGAGAGAGAAGAACAGTTCAACAGATAAAGGTGTGGATAACAATCTGGCTAGAAGGGTGAATAGCTATTAATGGGCATTCTTCTTGGCTAACAATGGGTTGTGTATAATAGCAGATAACAAAACGATAACAAGGCCTGAAGTGTAGGGGTTGGGGTAAGGACATGGGAGACCTCAAGCCTTAACATTGTTGAACTTTGGGTCCAGAAGGTTGTAGAATTCCCAAGCTGAAAATGAAGTGTTGTTTTTCCAGCCTGCACTGAGCTTCGCTGGAGCACCGCAGCAAGCCTGAGGCAGACATATTGGTCAGGAAATAAGGGGGTGTGTTGAAGCTCTAGCTAAACTTTGTACAGCTGAACATGTGCTCAGCAGCAGGAAGGATCTGTACCCAGTAGTCTTTAAAGGGATGCTCTGAAGAAAAGTATGCTGACTTGAAATGTTAACTGTTTCTCTCTCTACAGACACTGCCAGACCCATTGGGTTTCTCCAACATTGTCTGTGCTTGTTTCAGATTTCCAGCATCCAGAGTATTTTGCCTTTACTCTTCGAAGGGAACCTTTCAGCTTCTTAATGGGTTGATTTCTATCAGTTGTTGCTGAGTTTATGGAAGTGCTGGGAGGTTTGTGCAGTTTTCTAAAGTTTGCTGAAGTCTACAGGGAGGAGTTTGGTAAGTTCTGAAGTAATATGGCCTAGCCACAAGGATTCTGCACAAAACAAATGTTCCCAGACAAGAATACAACAGTTTGCATCACCTTGGGAACACAGCGTGAAAATTAGAAAATGACTGAAGGCAACATAGAACAAGACAAGTGACTGGAAGAGGGAAATGGAGGAGGGAAAATCATCTTTCAGCAGGAGTCCATATCTGTCCAGACTGTAGATGAAAGGATTCATTAACTTAAAAGTGAGAATAGTGTATCAAGCCTGTTTGTTTCAGCCCTCCCTGAAAATTGCCATCTGTTGCAGCCTCAGACCAGAGAAGAAGTCTATGAAGGTAACCAGGGCCATGAATTTTTTATGCATCTGTCTCCTTCCAGAGTGGAGCAGATGAGATTTACAATATCTTCCAGTCACCCATTTACTGTTATGTGAGGGAGGTCATTAACACTATCCACAAAGAGAACTGAACATATTTCATTCTCTCTTGCCTGACAGAAGTGACAGAAAAATTGCCAGATTCCCCATAGACCAAGATGTCATTGACCGCATACCAAAATTTTGCAGATACTTCATGTCAACCTGGAGACATACCATAACTGGAAGAGTTTGCACATTCAGTTGGTTTGCAGCCATACACAGCAAATCAGGCAAGTCAATACCCTGTATCCTGGCAGCAGTCCTATGCCTTCATTGTGTGCCAGTCCACCATGACATCTGTATTTGAATCTCCACGACAAACCAGAGGGTAGATGTTGGTTGATAATGGCTATCCACTGACATTGTGGCTCAGACTATAGTGCAAAACTCACACATTGGTGTGCAATATGCATATAACAAAATAATAACCAATGCTTCCACACAAACTATGATGGAGCAAACTACTGGGGTACTTGAACCCTTCTACAGCCTGGATCACGCTGGATAAACCCCTGCATTTGTCAATGGAATGTTATTGAATAAAGTACCTGTGAACACAATCACAATCCCTCATTTACCAACAATCCCATGCCACACATTCCTTCTGTTACTACGATCATAGAAGGCAGCTTGGTGGACAGCTGTGATCCCACCAGATCCTCTGAACATGTATTGACAGATTTTAAGGTAGAATTCTGAGAATTCTTACCTGATAGAAAGTTTGGCCTGCATGGCTTCAGTCTGAACTTCCACTGCGATGCAGTACTTAGCCATTCCGTAGTAAAAGCTGAAATGTCAGACTTGGACGGAGTAGGGTGAATGGGTTAACAAATGTTATCATGGAGCTGCTGACCAATTCCGCTGGCAAGGATGGGCCATAAGCGCTGTAAAAAGACATGTGAAAAGTTCATGCTGAATTCTTCCTTGTTCCTTGAAATTGAATGCTTTCAATTTCTATCAGACTTAATAATGGACAACATATTTCAGTATGCAACCACATCAGTCATCTTCTGTAGGTTGTTATTCGAACATGATCCTTGTCTGGATCCTCTGCAGCGGAATCTGTGTGTGGCGTTACTCTCCAGCAAGCTGAAACATGTGAATATTTGTCACCTGGCCTGCTGCAGACCACCATGTCATACCATGTGCAGATCCTGTCCTTGAGCCAATGTTTCCTAAAGTTTTCCCACTGTGACTCCATTCATGACCTGAAAATTGTCATAATCGCTTACTGAGGAATGAGAGAGTGGGGGAATGGAGAGCTGTCTGAGGGTGGAGGGTAGGCTGTAAGAGTGGGAGCATTGCCACTATACATCAGTCATTGCCCCACAGCAGCCATTGTTTCTTCAGCCTCAAGATTCCAAAATTTCAGCTTGTGATCACACTTAGGTCCTGGCCGCCATTGTGAGGAAACCCTGTTTCAAGCTTTTGTGTCTGTATCTGAGTTGGTGACTGTCAGTGTGGGAGTGTCAGTATTTCTACTTACTAATATCTTCCTGCTTTTCCCATTTTTCCCCTTCCACTATGACCTCACCAAGTGGCAGTTCGTGAGTAACTCAAAGGTGAAGGGTAAAGGATGAGTTTGTGGAGAGGGAAGGAGAAAAGGTGTGATGTGAATATTTACATCACCTGCAGCTTGTAAGAAGAGATTGTGGATTGCAGAGCAGGATTACATACAACCATGCCATATTGTCAATGGTTTCAGCATCATCACGGGCCCCGAATTCACTCATGGTCATTCAGATGATCATGAGCATGGTCTTTTTCATAGGAAGAAGGACATCTAGCTGCATCTGTATCACATGAGGTTAAGTGCTGCTGTCTCCAGTTAAGTACCTATTCTGCAAGTGAGGGAAGGGTATTGGTGAGCATTGTGGAGTGCTTTAGCAATAATGTGGCAATATAGTTAAATAGATAGCAGCATACGCAAGCTAGAGATATTAGGTAGGAGTCATGCGTGATAAAGATTCTGGTCAGGTGCGTGATAAGGTGTAGGGTAAATTAAGCAGTATCTGATGTTAATGGTCCAATGAGCAGACCGAGGCTTTTGAAAGTGTATTCACTGGGAGCAATTCTCCCCTCCCTAGAGGAAGGTGGTGAGAAAGGAAATGACTTGGGTGAGATGGCCCTGAAGAGATATTCATCAATCTCTCAACAAAGTGCTGGACAAGAAGTACCACTGGGCACCTTAAAGCCAGTGGTCAACTAACAACAACTGAAGAGCCTCAACTCATCACCAGCCTGATTATCTGCCTTCCCAGAGAACAAGAAAAGTGGCTGTTTCCCCAAATGGAAGACCAGGGCGACACCCCATTCCGAGTTTGTGGGGCTACCATTTCTCCCAATCTGGGAATAATTAGGAGCAGGAATTGGGGCCAAAGGGGTGATCACCAAAGACCACATCCATGCTCACCTAACACTTTATGATCCAACCCTGAGGGACTGGAAAGAAAACTGCCTACGTTCCTGGCACTGGATCCCCCAAAGATTAGGAATCCAGCAATGATTTCTGAAATTGCTGGCCTCTGGTCAATAGCTTCTGACAGGCTGGTACCTCAGTATTGAGGCCTGTGATTCACTGAGTGGCTCTTCAGTCAGCTCTTAATTACTTGACAGGAGCTTAATCTGACAAACATCCTCATTGGGACAGACAGTCAGTCACCTCTCTGCAATCAGTGCTTTGAACTTCAAACCTCGGCCACTGACTTTGATCACTTTGAATTGTTGCAGCTATTGACTTCACATTGACTGCAAAGACTATCTTATTCCATTCAGTTTACAATATGCTTGAAAGCTGCCTGCCCCAGGCATGACATCTATCCTCATGCACCACATGACCTCCAGTTTAGCATCTGTGAACTTAGGAGCACAGTCTCCCTACTGTCGTGCCATTACATCCCTCTTCTTGAAGGTTAGATCCTCTTTGCCAGCTATTTTCAGCATTGGGTCCAGTTACAATGAAGGTATAGGCTTAATTTAAGTATGTTGGTTAAAATTATGTTAGCTTTACCAATTTGGCCCTCCTTCTGAGATATTCAGTCAGTCAAATTAGCAGGCAGCACATAGTTTGCCCACTGCCAACATGACAATAAATAGATGTTGGTTAAATGCACATTATTTACAGGGATTATCCAAATTTGTCTCTTACACCTTTCTAGCGGGATGAAATTGCTTAAATTATTTCACAGGTAAAGCCATGCAAAATTGTATCAGAAATATTAGTCAGTCAGAAATCCTCACAATACTTAGATTGAAGGAACGAAAGGTTCTGGTTAATGGTTCTTGCCCATGTCCTGGTAGAGGCCAAATGGATATTATCCATTCTTCTAATCTTTAATGAACTGAGTTAGTAGACGTAAGTAATACAAGTGTCAAAGTCTTACAGTCCTCGGCTTTTATTACTTTGTAAATTGAAAGGAGAAGAAAATCAATATGACACTTCTGAACAAGCCAAAGCAAACAACACCATGTGATTAACTGAAAAGAACTTCAGTCTAGTTGAGCATACAGGCATAGTCCTGAACCCCTCTGTAAATATTTTTAATCAACCTATCCAGTTCTGTTATAGCACACTTCTAGAATAGACAGAATTCGAACTCAGGCCTTCTGGCCCAGAAGTGGAAACGCTACCATGACACCACAAGAGACCCCTGTGTTCAATTATATGTTGTACGATATTCTAAGGGACTGAATGAAAATTCAAAGCTCCACATCGCTAACATTCACGATGACTTACAAACTCTATGATACTCGACTATTAGACTATTGAAATAAATGATGATTCATTTGAAATTATAACCAATTATCTCATGCTTTGTTATGCCAGGTTTTAAGGAAGACAATATAGCCTGGACTTGCTGCTGTATTTGTATTGTTAATGAAGTGAGCAGTAATAGGAATTTAGACAGATACATAATGAGAAAAACAGAATACTGTGGAGGCTGTAAATCTAAAATAAAAACAGATAATCTGTGGAGAGAGAAATAACATTCAATTTGATGACCTTTCATCAGAATTGAGAAACATTAGTAATGTAATGGGATTTGAGCAAAGCATGGATGGAAACAAAAGACAAAAGAAAGCTGTTTTACAGTGGAAAACAGGGGATACTAAATGGCAACAGAGTATAAATATTAAGGGAAGGTTCTGGGAGCCTTGGACAGACAATGACTGGACTCCATACTAATGCAAACTGATGAACATTTATTGACAATTTACACGAAGTACAGCACTCTAAGGAAAGGCCAAGCCGATAGTCATTCCTGCTCCAATGAACAAAGCTCAGTCAGCCACCATGAAGAACTACACACTGGAATATTTATAACAAATACTGTATTAAAAATGGCTCATCCACAAATTAATTGCATGAATGAAGCAAAGAACGAAAACTATCCTGAAGAAGAAATGATGAGTTTCCTGCTATTCCTGTAGGAGTTTCTCTTCATGCAGGTAGTTGTACTAATCTCACAGTCTCTACAGCTTGAGGCTGTTACTGTGCAGAAAATAATTAAAATCTGAACAGATTCTAATTAACTGTTTGTCTCTCAGAGGCAGCCAGACCTGCTGAGTATTTCCAGAATTTTCTATCTTTAAAGCACTACATCACAGGTGAGATCACAGGCAGAGGCATTTCCAACATCTTTAACTCAGTCTAGTTATTCAGAGTAAGCTGCTCTGAGAAACTGAGGCTGGTTGAATTTGAATGACCAGGAATCATGCTTGGTTCTATTTCCAATTGGAATTTTGCCCAGAATGTAATCTTGATTTTCAACTCCATGTTTGAGTCTTCATCAAAAGACAGGCAATGTCAGGAACTGGAACCAAACCAAAGTATCATGTGTAAGAGCAAGGTTGAGCCATCCAATTGAAATATTATTTATGAAGCCTACATAAACTATCAAAATCATGTTTAACATATGTTGTAGCTTCCCAGTTAACTATGGGTACACATGACCCAAGTCATGTTGGTGTGAAATCAGTGTCATAAGATCAGGTTTATACTCAGTTAAGTAAACACTAACCAGTTTTATTAAATACATGTTACACTAGACAAGGTGGATGAAAGCACAACTTAAACCCTATACACGCAGTTCTGGTTCCATCTTGTTCTGGCATCATCGTGACATAGTTCATTATGCACATGCTCAGCAGCTATTATTACATTAAAGATAGAGTTAACCTTTTAATCCACATCTCCCCCTCCTCATTCTTTCACAGTATCCCTTTTAACCATTAGCATTTAACAATTTACTGCCACTTCTTTCCCGCAAATTCTCCTTCAGCCAGGGCACAAATTTCTAACCACATTTTTGGCCCATCTTAAGGCCAGGTGGGATGGATAAATTCTGTGGTTATCCTTGGGAGGGAAAAGCTTTGGATAACTGAGGTTCCAGCTTCTGAGATTAATCTGAAAGTAAAGGAAGGGGTATTACTTGTACACTCTGACTGTGAAGCTGGTCTGAAGTGGATGACAACATCTCTGGATCTTTGATCGGAGTTATTTATTCCTTAGATATTCGGAGGACTACCACACATGTCTCCATTGGAATCTACACCTTTATGTAAATCAAAGCTTCCAGCAATGCCAGAAAAATGTACAATTTCATTGTCATGAACAATAGGAAACTTTAAAAGTAAACCTTCCAGGTCTCTATCATTGGGAATGGTATCCCTGGGAAGCCCCTCTGTTATACACAGGATTCATGAGTAGACCAGACCAGGTAAGCTCAGCAGATTTCCTCCCTAAAGGACATCAGTGAAGCAGATGAGTTTTTGCAACAACTGACAATGGTTACATGTTTGTAATTAGACTAGCTTTTAATTACAGATCTTATTGAATTCAATTTTCACCATCTGTAATGATGGTATTTAAACTGGTTCTCTCAGAACATTAGTCTGGGCGTCTGGGTTATTAGTCCATGACATTCTACCCTCTCCCCTTGATGTCAGCAGACAAATATTTTTTATTCATTCTTAGGATCATGAGATTGCTGGCTAGGCCAGCAATTACTACCCATTTCTGACTGCCCTGGAGAAAATGGTGGTGATCTGCCTGCTTGAACCGTTCCAGTCAGTATGGTGTAAGGAGAACCACGCAATGTTGTTTGGAAGGCAGTTCCTAATCTCACCAGAACAAGGATTCCATGTTATAAAACATTTTTGGCAATACGTAATAATATACTGCAGACTAGGATTCTGTAACTAATTACTCTAGAACTTTATTTCACGTAGCATTGTTGATAATATTTTAAAAGATTTTGGGGGTGAATTTCCTAATAGTGCTTCCAGTGGCTGTTACACCAGAGAAACATTTACACATGATTATGGTAGTATTTACAGAAGAGTTTCCTGGGTAAGCACATTTACAAATCCGTTGGAGTTTTGAAAGGAGTAAACCTTATGTAAAATGGGTACCTTCAGTGGGAGTCCATTGAAATTGGAGTGTAGCCTTTAAAAGAGAGTATTTCATTAATATTTTAGCAGCTTACTAGGGCATAACCAGGTAAAGGTAAGCAATATCTGGCTCATTAATTTGATTTTCAGAAAACTTAATTGCATGTCTCATTAATTTTGACTCATAATTTTGAAGAACAGCAGGAACCAGTGGAACAAATACCTGAACTCTGAAGCAATTTTTGGTACATGGGATTCAAAGGAAAATAGGTGCTTAGTATAAAAGGCTGAGTCATTCAACACCAGATTGGAAGAAGAAAAGGCCAATATGAGGTCCTCCCTTCCCATACAAAACCTCAGCTCTTCCTTCATTCACCATGATTATGCTGGGGCAGAGAGGGAGCAGTCAGTAAAAGTCCTAGAAGGGGGTCAGGATAAATTGGGTAGAGGTATCAGTAAGCCTCATCATATCAACTTTCTTTCTATGTCCACCTCCATCCTGCCTGGATCATGGTGGAGAATCTACCCCCATATATACTGTGAGAATCTAATAACTTCTTCAGTAATTTACATCTGCACCTGATTGTGGATTAAACTACCTGTAAGCACTGAAAATCAAATAATCAGACATTACACTCCAAAAATCCTTCCCTGTAAAGAAACAAGTTGCTCAATTCCAATATGATCCCAGTTAGAATCCTCAGTAACCACAGTCCTGAAACAGATCCGACTGTTCCCACCAATTGTGAAGAACATTCTTTCATTTCTATTATTGTAATTAATTTGTAGTCTATCTTAAAGGCCCCTTTAATGGGAAATGGTGAAGTATTAATAAAATGTAATGGGAAAATGGGTGTTACAGATCGTAAAGGAATTATTTCAGTGACGCTTATAATTGACCGTATTGAATCCTTTATTATACATAATATACCACTTCCTGTTGTGTAGTCTCTGTACTTTTGTATATTTATTAACCGTCAGCTATGGAAACATTCAAAGGTGTGGCAGGAAGGAGGATGCATAAACTGCAACAATGATACCAATAGTTCATATCATTATTATGACTTTCATAGGCAGTCACTGCTGCCTGTTTTGTACATTCGCTGCATGCAACAGTAGAAGCATAATAGCATAACTTCCTAGCACTGCTTAGACATAGGTACCACTCCTTAAAATTAGTTGGCACTTTTTAAATCAAAGATGCATTGTGCCTGCTGGATGTGTTGCTGAGATCTTTGGGAATTGTGTTGAGTGACAATCAACAAGTGTTGACTATGGGAAAAAGATTGTACACCAATGTTTTTGGATAGAAATCTGGAAGTCTTGGTTGAGAAGGTATAATCAGAATGTCCTGTATTCCTAGTGGGGGGCAAGAAGACCTCCATACACATGATGAGCAGGCAGTGGGAGAAGATGTCCATAGACATTAATGCCAGGAATGAAGCAGAAATTGTGCCGCACAGGGGAAGTGGGTGAAGCCCTTAATCAGTGCTTTGCATCAGTTTTCACGAGGGAGGACATGGATGATTGTAAGATTAGGGAGAGGTATGTAGATATTATGGGACGTGTCGATATTAAGAAGGAGGAGGTGTTGAGTGCCTTGAATAACATTAAGGTAGATAAGATCCCTGGGCCTAAGGGAATCTATTCCAGAATACGTAGGGGAGCAAGGGAGCATATTGTTGGGGCCTTGACAGAAATCTTTGCATCTTCTTCAGCCGCAGATGAGGTTCCAGGAGACTAGAAAATACCAAACGTTTTTCCTTTCTGTAAGAAGGGCAAGAGGGAGAATCCAGGAAACTATAAGCCAGTGGTAGGGAAATTATCGGAGAAGATTCTTAGGGGTAGGATATACTTGCATTTGGAAAAAAAATGACTTACAAAGGATAGTCAGCATGGCTTTACATAGAGGAGGTCTTGTCTCATAAACTTGATTGAATTTTTTGAGGAAGTGACAAAAGATCATTGATGAGGGTAGGGCAGTGGATGTTGACTCTATGGACTTTACTAAAGCATTTTAGGTCCCTCATGGTAGGCTGCCCAGAAGATTAAGTTGCATGGGCTCCATGATAAGCTGGCAAATAGGAAACTGGCTTAATTATAGGAGACAGAGGGTAGTTATGGAGATTAGGGTTAGGGTTTGCTGATTGGAAGTCTGTGACCAGTGGTGTTTCACAAGGATCATTGCTGGGACCTCTGTTGTTTTCAACATGGCGGCTCAGTGGTTAGCACTGCTGCCTCACAGTGCCAAGGGACCTAGGTTCAATTCCACCCTCAGGCCACTGTCTGTGTGGAGTTTGCAAATTCTCCCTGTATCTGCATGGGTTTCCTTTGGGTGCTCTGATTTCCTCCCACAGTCCAAAGATGTGCAGGCTAGGTGGATCGGCCATGCAAAATTGTCCATTGTGTTCAGGGATGTGTACATTAGGTGGGTTATAGCGGGATGGGTCTATGTGGGATGCTTTGAGGTTTGGTGTGGACTTGTTGGGCCAAAGGGCCTGTTTCCACACTGTAGGGATTCTATGATATGAAAATGTAGGTGGTCTGATTAATATGTTTGCAGACAACATAAAAATTGGTGGAGTTGTGGAAAGTGAGGATGGTTATCAAAGGATACAGGGGGATATAGATCTGTTGGAAGGTGGCAACACAAGTGAATAAGATGGTAAAGAAGCTGTACAGTATGCTTACCTTCATCAGTCGAGGCATTGAGTAAAAAAGTTGGCAAATCATGTTGCAGCTGTATAAAAGTTTAATTATGCCACATTTGGAGTATTGTGTGCAGTTCTGCTGCCCACACTATAGGAAGGATGTAGAGCTTTTGGAGATGGTGAAAAAGAGTCTAACCAGAATGTTAGATGGTAAGGTGAAGAGCTGGATGAACACGGCAGGCCAAGCAGCATCAGAGGAGCAGGAAAGCTGATGTTTGGGGTCTGGACCCTCTGAAGAAGGGTCTAGAAGAAGATAGACAATGGTCTAGAAGAAGATAGACAATTTTAGACTTAAATTTAACAACTGAATTAGCATTGTCCACCATTTGGGGAAGACAGTTCCAAACCTCCACTACTCTTTGAAATGCTTTCTAACATCTCTCCTGAATGGTATGGCCCTAATCCTTAGACTATGCCCCCGGTTCTAGTATCTTCAATCTTGTGGAAATAGTTTATCTTTATCTACCCTGTCTTGACCTGTTAATATCTTGAAAATCTTGATTAGATCACCCTTTAATCTTTTGAATTCTAGAGAAAAAATTTTGAATTGTCTAATGTCTCCCCATAACTTAACCCCTGAAGTCCAGGTATCATCCTTGTAAGCTTGCATTGAATTATTTCGAGGGCTAAAACATCCTTCCGAAGATGTTATGCCCATATCTGCTCACAGTACTCTAAATGGGTCTAACTAAGGTTTTGTATATCTGCAGCACAATGTCTGCATCCTTATACTCCAGCCCTTTAGATATGAAGGCCAGCATTGCATCAGCCTTCTTGACTATTTTCTGTACCTGTTCACTTCATTTTAAGGAGCTACGCAGCTGAAACCCCAAGTCTCATTGAACATTCACTGTATTAAACTTTGTGCCTTCTAAAATATACCTGAATCTGTCCTTTTTTGTTCCATAATGGACAACCTTATACTTGCTTACGCTAAAATCTATGTGCTGCAGCTTTGCCTGTTCGCCTAATCTATCAATATCCCATTGTAACTTTATCAACGCTGTTTACAATGTTGCCCACTTTTATGCTGTCAGCAAATTTTGATGATTAACATTTTATGCCATTATCCAACTCATTAATGAATATTGTGAATAATTGAGACCCCAACACAGATCCATGTGATGGCCTGCCAATTTGAGTACTTACCCATTATTCCAATACTCTGTTTCTTGCACTCAATCAATTTCCTGTCCATGTCAGTAATTTGCCCTCAGTTCCATGGGCTTCCACCTTAGTTAATAGTCTCATGTGTGGACTTCATTGAAAGCCTTCTGAGAGTCCATATAAAAACATCCATCAACTTACATCTGTCACCTCTTCAAAAAAATTTAAGAAGGTTTGTCAGGCATGACCTACCTTTCATGAATCTGTGCTGACTCTCCCCAGTTGACTGAAATTTTTCAAGGTGATCAGTTATCCTATCCTTGCTTGTAGACTCCAACAATTTCTCTATCACAGATGTTAGACCAACTGGTCTGCAATTCACTGGTTTCTCTCCATCACCCAAATTAAAGAGTGGAGTGACAGGAGCAAATTTCCAATCCAGGGAACGCTGAAAGATTATGATTATGGAATTAACAATGTGCTGTCTTACCTCTTTTAACACCTGTGGATAGAAACCATCAAGTCTTAGGGATTTGTCACTCTTCAGTTCCATTAATTTCTCCATAATTGATGATTTATTTAAGTTCATTTTATTTAGATGCTGTCCCTGATCCTCTGTTAATTTCTTTGGGACTTCCAGTAAGATATCCTCCTTTTCAGTTGTGAATACTGAAGCAAAATAATCATTCAGCATGTCTGCCATTTCGCCATGGTCATTGACAATATCCCCATTTTCAGTCTTCATTGGGCCAATGGTACACTTAACCAACTGCTTTTCCTTTATATAACTATAAAATCTCTTCCAATTTTCTTTTATGTGCCTTGCAATTTTCCTGTCATAATTATTTAGTCACTCTTGTAAGCCACTTTGTAGCCTTTGGTCCCATTCTGTGGGATTTGTACTGTTCTTTATATTTCATAAGCCCTTTAATTTTATGCTGTCCCTTACCTCATAAGATGCCTTTGGCTGTTTTTTTTTGTAGGTGTCTGGAACATGCTGTCAGGGCAGGTGGTAGAAGCAGATATGCTAACAAAGTTTAAGAGGCATTTAGACAGACACATGAACAGGGAATAGAAGGATACAGACCATGTGCAGGTAGATTGGATTTAGTTTAGAATGACATAATGGTTGGGACAGACATGGTGGGCTGACGGCCTTGTCCCTGTGCTGCACTGTCCTGTGGTTTATCTCATTTGCATGCTCAAGCTCAGTGAATGTTGAATCCTACCAACTGCAAGTCTTGCTTCAGATACTGCAAAACGTACCACACCCAATCATTCACCTGCCATTTACTTCTCTCAGTCAAGACTCACATGCATCAACAATATTCTTCACTTCATTTGCATACATTTACCTCTGATGTAGGCCTTATACCCACATCCCATACCTTATACACATTATCAGCAATTAAACCATAACAACCACACCAGCCAAACATATTACATGACACTGACTAACACATTTCCTTCCACTCGCAGAAGAACTATGTGCACAAGCTTTTTATTTGTTCACGAGATGTTATCATTATTGGAAAGACTAGTTTTTTTTGCCCCCTCCTATGTCTTGGTGGTAGAGAGCTGCTAACTTGAACTGCTGTAATATTTATGACATGAGTACATCCACAGTGCGACTAGTGTGGGAGTTCTAGAAATTTGCCTCAGTGACAATGAAGGAATGGCAATATATTTATATTTTAGATTGCTTCTTGCACTTTTCCTTAGTTAATCAAAACCTTATGATTTTATAATTACTGTTCCCAAGATTTATTCCGCCATTGTGACAGTTCCCACAATCCTACTCCCTGGTTGAGCAGAAGTTCTCCTAAACAGATGAGAAATTCCTTATCTTCCCTGACCTTAACTTAATCACTGCCCCAATCAATGGTAAAGCAATTCAATTTCCCATTAATACTAATTGATAGTTCACATGTATCTCAGTAATTTTCCTGCAAAACCCCCACTCCAGTATCTTCTACCCTTTATTTGGTGGCATATAAATGACAACAAGTAAGTAAATCATCTATTGTTGTTCAACCTCAAGCAAATAAATTCTTTTTTGGTTCCTCAAAGAAATTTTCTCTAGCATTGTAATATTTGCCTTAAACAAAACTGTTACTCCTTTTTTTCCCTTCCTTATCCTTCCCGAATACATTGTACCCAGGAATATTAAGAATCTGTCCCCCTTTCTTTGAACAAAGTTTCTGTTATCACCATGACATCATTGTCTCTTGAGGCTTTTAGCATCTACAGCTCATCAGCCTTATTAGCGCAGTTAAACACACGTGCTCTAAACATAATATAGGCCGACTTGAATTTTTTATGATCAGCCATTTTGCTGTCTTAAGGACAGGAGGTCAAAGCACCAAAACGTTTGATCCAACGTCAAAAGCTTACACCCTGTCTTGATCTGTCTTTCTAAGACAAAACCAATTTATTGCCACTGAAGTCCATCTGCAGTTCAAAAGAGGCAAGTCATTTCTAAAAGTCTTCACACAACCCCCAACCCTCGCCACCACCACAATGGAACAATAACGCTGCTCTTCTGGGATCAATTACTTTAGTCTACTGAAATTCTGCGTCTACAGGAAGGCCTCAAAGGGATTCCTCCAAAGGTCTCTAAGGACCTGCGTTCTGTTCCAGCCTAGCTTGCAATGGAAATCCCTCCCCACAACATGAAGGCAAAACTCATATTTCTACCCACCATACTTCCATCCACCACCAACCAAGGAACCATGGGCCTACAATATTCAACATTCTATCCACTAAAATGCATATTAATCAAACATTCAAAAAATATGACTATAATCTCCAGTTAAATTACATTGGAAACTATATAAAGTACTTTAAAAGCTTGATAATCCTGTTTATCATGTCAATAACAACATTTTAATGTTCCTGACCATTTGCTTGTGTAAACAAAGTTCTATTGCTTCTTCTGTAACAATTGTACCATATATAAACTTCATAGATTATTCTAAAAGAGGTTGATAGGTAGTTTTAAAATTTTCCTTGTAAATCATAGAATGTATATTAGTTGCACTTATATGACGGAGGGAGACTGTAACTGGGGATCCACTCATTCCGCCCCACATAGAGACAGACTGGAACTGTGGGTTCATAACTGTGCATCTGTAATGTACACATTTACAAACAAGGTCTAAAGAAGTGACAAACATCCAGTTGTGAATGGTGGTGGACAATTGAAGATGGAGATGGAGGCTCCACAAATATCCCCATCCTCAATGATAGGGGAGACCATCACATCAGTGCAAAACATAACACTGAAGCAGTTCCATCTATCTCTAGTCAGAAGTGCTAAGTTTAAAGTTTTTGAGAAGATCTGCAGCTCGGTTTGTGGATGAGATTGTAGAAATGCTTACCGAGCTAGTGGGTTTGGTTGCAAATGTTTCAGCACCCTGCTAGGTAACATCATTAGTGCGCCTCCAGTGAAGCGTCGGCATTCTGTCCCACCTGTTATTTATATGCCTCGATTTGCTGGGGTGGTTGGCATTACTTCTGGTTCTGTTTTCCAGTAATTTGTACACAGGGTCTAATTCAATGTGTTTGTTGATGGAGTTTTGCTTGGAAATACCAGGCTTCCAGGAATTCCCTAGCATGTCTCTGTTTGGCTTGTGCAATTATCAATGTGCTGTCCCAGTCGAATTCGAGTCCGTCATTGTCCATGTGTAGTGAGACAAGTAAGAATTGGTCGTGTCTCTTGGTGGCTAGTTGGTGTTCCTGTATCCATATAGTCAATTTTCTTCCAGTTTGGCCGATGTAGTGTTTCTCACAGTCCTTGCATGGTATTTTTATATTGCACCAGGTTTGCCGGTTTTGGGTATGGGATCCTTTACGTATGTCAGTAGCTGTCGTAGGGAGGTTGTCAGTTTGTGGACCACACTGATACCTAGGAGTCCGAGTTGTCTTGTGGTCATCTCTGAAATGTCATTGATGTACCAGAGGGTGGTTAGTGAGTCTGGTCATGTTGTGTCTTCCTGTTGTGGTCTGTCTCGGAGGTAACAGCGGATTGTATTGTTTGGGTATTTTTCCTGTGACAGCTACTGACGAACGTAAAGGATCCCATTCCCACACCGGCAAAACTGGGGTAATATATAAAATACCATGCAAGGACTGTGAGAAACACTACATAGGCCAAATCAGAAGAAAATTGACTGTACAGATACATGAACACCAACGGGCCACCAAGAGACACGACCAATTCTTACTTGTCTCACTACACACGGACAACGAGGGACAGAAGTCCGACTGGGGCAACATATCGATAATTGCACAAGCCAAACAGAGACATGCCAGGAAATTCCAAACCCACCAACTCAGCAAGCATGTTTCCAACTTCAGAAGTGCTAAGTGGATGATCCATCTTGCTTCTGAGGTTTCCAGCATCACAGATGCCAGACGTCATCCAATTCAATTCACTCCATGTGATGTTAAGAAATAGCTGAAAGCTGTGGATACTGGAAGTTTAAAGGCCCGGATAACAGTCTGGCAATAGTATTGAAGACTTGTGCTTCAGAATTAAGCTGACTGAGTACAGCCACAACACTGGCATCTAAACCAACAAGGTGCAAAATTGCCCAGATATATCCTATGCACAAAAAAGAAAGCCAAATCCAACACAGCCAATTACCACCCTACCAAACTGTTCTCAATCATAAACAAAGTGGTGAAAGGGGTCATTGACAATACTATCAAGCACCACTTGCAAAGGAATAACTTCCTCACTGACACTTGGTTTGAATTCCGCCATGCCCATTCAGGTTCTGACTTCACTACAGCCCTTGGCCCAGACATGGACGGAAGAGCTAACCCCAGAGATGTGGAGAGAGCAACTGCCCTTGGCACATTGGCAGAAATCGATCCAGTAAAACTGGCATCAATGGAAGTTGGGGGAAGATTCCCTGATGGCTAGAGTCATATCTAGCATAAAGGTTGTAGTTGTTGGAGGTCAATCATTTCAGCCACCAAGACAACATTGCAGAAGTTCCTAATTGTAGTGTCCTAGGCTCAACCATCTTCAGATTCTTCATCAATGACCCCTCCATCCATCATGCAGTCAGAAGTGAAGATTTTTGATGTTAATTCCATTACATTCAGCATGATTCACGACTCCTCTGATACTGAAGCAGTCCATGTCCAAATGCCACAAAACCTGGAGAACATACAGGTTGAACTCATAAGTGGCAAGTAACATTCACATCACTTAAGTGCCAAGAAATTATCATCTCCAGCAGCAGAGATTTAAACATCACTCATTGATGTTCAATATATTACCATCACCAAATTCCTCCCACTATCAACATCTTGGTGTTATCACTGATCAGAAAAAGAACTGGACCTGCTATATAACTACCATGCCTACAAGAGAAGATCAGTGATTAAGAATTTCACAGCAAATAGATTACCTGCTATCTCTACAATGCTTATCCAGCATCTACAAAGGATAAGTCGGGAGTATAATGGTTTACTCTCCAGTTGTCTGGTTGGGTGCAGCTCCAATAACACTCAAGAAGTCTGATATCATTGAGAACAGATCTGTCTACTGTACTTGATTGACACTATATTCAGCGTCTTCAATATTCACTCCTTTCACCACTAATGCACAGAGGCAGCAGCATGTAACATCTGCAAGATGCACTACAAAGACTCACCAAGGTTTTTATGATGGCACCTTCAAAGCCCACAACTACAACCACATAGAAGTATAGATGCAGTAGATGCATGGGAACACTACCATCTGCAAGCTTCCCTCCAGGTAATCATGCCATCCTGAAGTGAAACTCTAATACCGGTTCCTTCGTTATGGTCAGGTCAAAATCCTGGAACTCCCTTCCTAACTGCTCTGTGGACATCCCTGTACTCCAAAGCATGTTTCAAGAAGACAGCTCACCACCAGCTTCTCCAAACCAATTAGGGATAATCGATCAATGCTGGCCTAGCCAGCAATGCCCATCAATCTATATGTGAATGAAAGCAAAATTATATTACATTACCTTCTGTGTTGTCCCGTATGGGGAGGTGTAAGTGAAGTTAATTCAATAATAGCAGCCTACTGTTGAGCATGGCTACTTTTAATCAGTATAATGTGCAACAGAAGGGTGGCAATGAGGATATCAATGGGATAGAACTTGTTTTTACATTTCATTTGAGAAATAAAGTACTAAAAAACATGACAACAGATGTTTGGCACTCCAAAACTTGATTCTGATGGGGTTTGGGTGATTTGAAAGATTGCATCATTTGTGCACATTGTATGCATGCACATGTTGAATCAGCACAGTATTGTTTAAAATGTGCAAACAACTTTGGTGTAAATAGATGGGAATTCAACCCTAACAAAAGGACTAACGTGATTACAAACAAAAGTTACATATTTGACTGAAAGTGAATAAGATTGGAGATAAGGATTAATTGGATGTTTTCCTCAATACTGGACCAGATGCTTTTGAGATAGCCATCTAACCAAATTTGCCTGCATATCCCCAATATTATGGAATATTCTGAATTTGATGAGATTGTAGATTCAGAATATGGGACATCTAAGAATAAAATTACACTGAGTATAATTGTAGCAAAGGAATCTGTTGCCAAGTGAGATTATTGGAGATTACAAATTAATGAAAACCTCTCATCGCAATGGGTAGAGAGTGGAGTAATTCAAATCAACCTTAGAGATGCTCTTGTTGGCGATCTAAAGAAAAATGGAATCCAGAGCAAAGGCAATATACTGACAGGGAAAACACTCTGTGATGAGGCTATGGCCATGGTAATGTTAGAATGAGAAAGTTACAAATTACGAGGAAGTTATTTATATGAGTCTACAGTGGAGAACCACCAAATTTCAGAGAGATCCCAGTTACAACAACAAAGTTCATTGTCTCAGATTTAAATATCCAGATGTTGTCATTGCTATGGAAGTCACAAACCGTCTAAATGCCACCATTTCCAATTAAAGTACTATGTCCACGGAAGCGGTCATATCCAGACAGCATGTAGAATTAGAGGAACCAGTAATGCTTCACATTGTAGTAAAGTTTCGGATTACAGCTATGGGATAGGTCAAGATCATTATGGAGTTTCAGCCAATTAAGGAATTTGGAAATTCAGAAACAAACATCTGATAGGAAACAAAGTAGATTTATTGAACAAGAAGATAAAAAGTTGCATTCAGTCAGACAGCAAGATTATGAAATTGCACAAAAACAGAAATTGCTGGAAAAACTCTGCAGGTCTGGCAGCATCTGTGGAGAGAAAGCAGAGTTAATGTTTCGGGTCCAGTGACCCTTCCTCAGAACTGTTCTGAAACGTTAACTCTGCTTTCTCTCCACAGATCCTGCCAGACCTGCTGAGTTTTTCCAGCAATTTCTGTTTTTGTTTCTGATTTACAGAATCTTCCAGTTTTCATGAAAGGGCACAACCAGTTCGGAAGCAGTTCAGTGAAGATTCATTGAATTAATTTAGAGGGTGAAGTAGTTATCTTAGGAGGAAAGTTAGGTCAGGCCTATACTCATTGGAGTTCAGAAGAATGAGAGGCAATCTTACCAAAACACAAGATCCTAAGGGGTCTTGACAGGGTGGATTGCAAGGGGAATAATCCCTTGCAGGGGAAATCTAGAACTAGGGGACATGGTTTAAAAATTAAGAGTTTCATAGTTCAGACTGAGATAAGAAAATGTATTTCTCTTAGAGCATCTACTGTGAAATTCTCTTTCCAGAGACCAGTGGAGGCATGTCATTAAACATATCCAAGGTTGAGTTACATAGATTCTTGACTGACAAGAGTTATGGAAGGCATACAGAAAAATGGAGTTGGGGACAGAATGAGATCGTCCATGATCTTATTGAATGGTAGAGGAGACTCAAGGTGCCAAATGAACAATTCTTGTTCCTAATCCTTGTTTTCTTGAAAACACAAACCAGCACACGGAAGATGGAAATAATAATTGTAAAACTAAAACTCCAGCACACACAATAGAAATGAAAGTCAGAAATTCACAACTTAGTTTGATCATTGATAGATGCAATTGTGTCACAGAAGGAGAGCACAAGAAATCTTTAATGACATTTATTTATGGAAAACTGATACAAAACTGATTATTCCAATAACAGTATTCCAATGTAAGGCCAAGTTAGCATTAATGTGCAAAATGATAATACATTTTAATACATATCACTGGGAGTAGTGAGAAGAAACAAATTATCCCTCATGGAAAGGAATGGCCTACACAGATATGGTTCAAATGGGTTGAGTTATTTGTAATAAGGATCAGCAAGAATCCATCTGTCATTGAAAAAGTGCTCAGAAAGCACAAAGTGTTCCTTTGAGCAAGGAGATCCAAATGTTAAAAATAGCCATCAGTATAACATTTATTATTGCAAGTCAGCAGATCGTGAAAATATGGGTCTTCTTTTGAGATATCCCATAAAATCCATGTCATTCTTAGCCATTGAGTTAGCTGTGAACAACTTCACAAAGAGACATGTTAGTGTCTGCCACAGAAATTGGTGAAGAAACTCACAAGGAGGTGGTACCCAGTAAACTGCTCAATTGTGTCATGAGTGGCTGGCTTAAAGTGTGTGATGATTAGTAATTGCAGGAGTATTTTACACATAGAAATGTACTGAACACAGATCAAACCTGAATGCATTGGCAAAAAGCTACTTCTGTCATCCAAAGCTAGACAGAAATACTGAAAATTTGATGAAAGATTGTGAGTGTGCCTCTGAATAAGAAATAATCTGACCAATATTCCTTTCATTCAATTGTCAAACACGGGAAAACCTTGGGATTGAGTTCATGTTGACTTATTTGATGTGAAAGGTTTAGGGTACCTTGTTTCGGTCAATAGCTTTAGTATTTGGGAAAATGTTGAGTCAATTCACAACAGCATAAGTACCAAAGTTTTTAGAAGGTGGTTTGCAATTTATGAATTGGCAGAGGTGTTGGTGCCAGATAATGACCCACAATTTATGCCAGGAGAGTTTGGAATATTTCTAAGAATGAAAAGAGTCAAATGTATATTGAGTACCATCATATTCCACTATATATATACAAGTATAGACATTATGAAGAGATCTTTGCAGAATTATTTGCTAAGGGAACAGATAAGCAGTAAATTCTGTATCTATTCGACAGACTAAACATTCTTTCTTCTCTAACAGAATAATCCCACAGGTTACAACAGATAGAACACCACAGAAGTTAGTGTTTAACTATGCTCTTAGGACAAGGTTTAGTTTGCTTAAGTCTGGCGTATTAGCAAAGTAACAGAAAAGTAAGACAATGTAAAGATTATGATGATACATGAAGCATGAAACTTAAAAAGACTAAGTGCATTGTCATGGCTAGTGAAGGTTGGAGTCCAAAAGTGGTGACTCAGACCTGACATGAACTTTTGTAATAATGGAATAAGTCTCCTTCTTAATCAATACTCACCAGAGCTCAAATTCTGGACATCTTAGCTGCCAAAAAAACAGCCTTCAACATTTTGCCCACCACAAACTCTCCATTATTAGGAAGATGTTGGAATCTATTATTAAGAAAATATGGGCATTCACTTAGAGAAGCATATATGATGAGCATAAGTTAAAATGGTTTCTAAAGGAAAATCCTCTTTGACAAAACTACTGAACATTTCTGAGAACATAGCTAGTAAGGTAGAAAAAGGAGAATAAATAGATATATTATATCTGGATTTCCAAAAGCCATTCATTGAGGTGCCACACAAATCTTTAGTAAGAAAACTAAGGCCTCATGGAGTTCTGGATAATATTTTAGCAGGAATAGAGAATTGATTTATGGACAGGAAGCAGAGAGTGGGCATAAATGGGCATTTTCATGTTGGAAATCAATGAATAATGGAGTGCTACAAGGGTCACTGTTATGTCTCCAACTATTTACAATTGACATTATAGAGCTAGATGAAGATAAAGAAAGTAATGTATCTAAATTTACTTATAATTAATGGCCAAGTTGAAAGTAAAGCTATGGGGAGGACACTGGGTCTGTAGAAGAGACAGATGGGTTAAGTGAGTGTGCAACAAGGTGACAGATGGATTAAAATGTAACAAAGTATGAAGTTGAAATAACTCCACAGAGGCCAGTATCCTGTCACCAATTAATCTTTTATTTATACGTGCATAGTACTTGACACTGATCCAGTTTCCTCGGAGCCAGCTGTCAGAGTGAACAGAATCTCTGACACTCCTGTTGTTATCTGTCAGCCAGGGCTCCCTGCTTGCACCAAATTAACTGCACCAACAGGGAACTCATATTCAATGAGGTCCACCTGGCTGACCTTATTACAATCACTACAGAGGTTATTGACTTTAGATGAAAAGTATGAAAGTATTGATATTCAGAAACATTAGGATGTGCTCATTCAAGGTAAGCAGAAGTTTAGCAGACAGATACAGAAAGTAATTAGGACAGCAAATGGCATGTTGGCCTTGGTTGCAGAGGAGTGGAGCACATGAATAATGAGCTAGATATTACATGCCCCTGCCAGCTGTGTTTTCAGTCAGGGAATGTGGGGTTATTTAAAATAGGTCCGTTATGCAGTCTGTTGCTTTTTAAACTTAATAATGATGAGACACAATGGTGCACTACCTTTGGAGGGTGCCCTTTTCCCATTTGGGAAATTTGGTCCAGAGGATCAAACGCCAGTCCATCCTACTTGTAGGGACTTTAAAGCCCACCCCTTCACTATCTCCCTAAGGTGACAAAATCCTCCTTGCTGACTTACCTGGGTGAGGGATCTCATGTGGTCTCCTTTGTGGGCATTTCACCAGTCCAGGCAGGACCTAGCCTAGCAGAACAGTGACACTGCCAGGAATGTTGGTGCTGCCAGCTAATCTGAATTAATTTAATCCAGCCACAACTCATATGGCTGCACAGCAGGCTAGTTCTGCATCTGTTGGCTTGCTGTTAACTTCTCTTCTGGAAGGGCAAGCTGTCACCACTTCCCCCCCTCTCCCACACCCCCCACACCTTCCAAAGAAATTTCTGTCCCCTTGTTACAATTGCACAGGGTTTTGGTGAGATCCATATCTGGAGCCAGTGGGTATAATCTCAAAGTTAGGTGTCATCCATTTAAGACAGAAATGAAGTGGCATTTCTTCTCTCACATGACAGTATGTGGAAATCTTTAGTGTAGAGCCTGTGAAACTGCATCGATAAATATATCTAAGAATGAGATAGACAGATTTCTGATCAGTAAAGTAATCAAGGGTTATGGTGAAAAGGTAGATTGGTGAAGTCGAGGTTTGTGAGATCAGCCATGATCTCATTGAATGGTGGAGCAAACTCGGTACGCTGAATGGCCTACTTCTGCTTCTCCGCCTTCTGGAATATTGTGATTTTTCAGTTGAACTGATTGGAGATTCAAATCAGAACAATGATAGTTTTGATGAGTTGCAGTTAAGTACAATAATGAAACATCTGGAATAATCATTTGAGATAGTAGGAACTGCAGATGCTGGAGAATCTGAGACAACAAGGCATAGAGCTGGATAAACACAGCAGGCCAAGCAGCATCCTGCTCCTATGATGCTGCTTGGAATAATCATTTGTTGTGCAGAACTGGAGTGTTGCAGAACAAGAAATTTTGTCAAAACTTTTAACCTTGCATATGTCAAAACAATTCACAGGAAATACCAATATAAAGAATAAACAGCATTTAAATTGTATGAAAAGATCATGCTCATTGGTGGCAAGTGGACTCTGTATATTTAAATATGTACCTTCTAGTACATGCAGTATGGCACATTTGTATGTCCTGGAAGCTACATATCTTAATATATGGACCTTGTACTTTGCAGACAGATAAAAGAGGTGTAATATGTGCACGTTCTAACTCAACAAAATAGTTGACTTTCTCTTGTACATTATTCAGGCAATGCTTTGACTAATCAGAATCAACCTGCCTTGTTTAAAATTTTAACAATGGTTTACAGCGGTCAGTCATCGTACTCCATGGCAACACTTCTACAAATTGGGGTCAACTTGCCAACCAACCAGCATCTCCTGTGAAGCAGTATAAACGTTGTTTTATTTTACGTTGGAATTTCTTACAAATTGTCCTGATGGTTACAAAACTGAAAAGCTTCCACCTAAAGTGTATTTTGTCAGCAATAAAGTAGGGTATATTTTAAGGATAAATAAGACATTTATTAAAAATATATCTGTACTTAAGTTCCCATCCTTCGGTGTCCCAAAGAACATGAAGCTTGTCATTTTTAACGATGAATGTCATGCTATTGGAAACAGGCAGGTAAAGTAAGTCACTGCAGCCCTACTGGACCACAGGGCTGGTCTCTCATTGGAGAGAGATTAGTGGTGCTGGTTTAACCTGCGCATCACCACACAAGTGAGGGGAGAGGTTGAGTAGTAGAGTCCTTCACAGTAACTTCAGCCAGTGCAGAAATGGAATCCATGCTGTCAGCATCACTCTGTATTACAAACTGGCCATGCAGCCAACTGAGTTAACCAACCGCAGTTGAAGTTTAAGGTCAGCCATAATTGTATTGAATAGTGATGCAGACTTGGCTGCTGTCTGGTTTTCTTCTGTCTCTCGTGTTCTAATCTCGGTGGCTGTTCTAGTGCAACTGCTTTCATAATACTTCTGATGGATAAGACTGAGTGCAGCATTCCCTCAGTATTGAACTGTGAGACTTGATTTTTGCTCACAAGCCCTGTAGTGAGACATTTCTGCGGAATAATTAAATTTGAGTGACTCCCCGACTCCCATATTATTTCAGGGCGTAGAATTTTATGGGCTGCTCCCCATGAATAGACAAAAGTGATATATTTGATTAGTGTGGTCTGCATATGCGAACCCTCTCCTGCAAACAGATACAAAAAAGGATAAATGTTGTAACGGGGAAAAAGAGAGAACATGTCTTTCATCTCAAGTGTCTAGGTCTTACGTCTATGAGCAGGAAGCATCTTGAGCCTGTTGCTTTTTGTTTGCCACATTTGTTAAGCCACAGAGGAAATGCATTCTCATGTTGGCAATGGTGCTGTTGTGAAACTATTTACAATTGCAAGCGACATGTGCACTGGCTTCATGCAAACCACTACAACCGTGCACATTCTATTTTTGTTATTTTGCATCAAAATGTCTCTGAGATATTCTCAAAAAAATTGATAAACATTGTAAAATGAAATTAACATGCACCTTAGTAACTTTCTTAGGACCCTAGGTTTTTTTTTCTTCTTGCAAGCTAAATGCAAAGATGAAATGGTATCCGCTTTAGCAACCACTGTTCAGGCTCTGGGCTTTGGTGAAGGGAGCCTTAGCTGGAAAATAAAATCCAAGAGGACCTCCAAAGCTTATTCTTTAAATGGAACTATTCTGTAGACATTCTCCAACAGAACAGCTAGAAGTGAAATGGTCAGACCTGCTGGCATTGGGTAGTTTGTTTTTCTTTAATTATTGCCCAGAGGGCAGTTAAGTGTCTGAAGTCTATAGTTCTTTGGGTCTGGAGTCACATTCAGGCCAGACCAAGACCCTAAAGGACATTAGTTCGTCAGATGGGTTTTTACAACAATCAGTGGTTATGTGGTCATCCACTAAAAGTTGCTATAGCCCAGAGACTGCTCTTTCATTAGGGAGAGATGACAGTTGTTGGTTTAATAAAAGGACCACCATGCCTCATCATTAAGCTAGCTTTTTGTTACAGATTTTTATTGAATTCAAATTTCACAATCTGTTAGAGTGGGATTCAAACCTATGTTTCCAGAACATGAACCTGGAGTATCTAAACTACTAGTCCAGTGACATTACTATTACACCACAGCTTCTGCCTTCCCCTCCTAATTGTATATGCTGTCATGATAGTACAAAGTCAGCTCTCTCAGCAGTGTCTGATGAACAAGAGTTCTGCTGTCTCTGCTTCTCCTCACTCCATATTCAAATAAATATTTATGTCGAAATTTTTCTTCTTGGTGGCAGCCAAGTTCACACTAGACAAGTTTCCAGTTATGGTTCTACTGCAGATATTAGCCCCCCTCGTAGCTGCTCTGTGTATCTATAGATGTTTAAGATGACCTTCGGTGCTTGGAACAATAACATCAAACATTTTTCCAATGCTGTTCAAACATGGGGGATTGCCTGGAAATTGGGGACTATAGACCAAGTTTCACCCCCACTGTTTTGACACATTGCCCTGCCCAACAGCACAACAAAGGGCTGTTAAAATCATTGCAAATATTTGTGGTTATCAGTGTATTTACCATAGACCACATTCTTCAACATGTCATACATTTTTGCATCAGAAAGGATGGGGAATGTGGTTTATATGGACCTTAATGATTAGCTTAACTGCATACTTATGAAGTCACTGAATGTAATTGGAGGTTGATGAGTTCATGCAATGAATAATGTTAATGCAATAAAGTAATGTTCATTATAACCCCAGACTGTAAAAGTACATGCGTAGGTGTTTGCACAGCTCATAACAAGCTATTAAGTGCATGCTCTGATGCAATTTGTGATTTTAAGTTTTAGAAATATGATATGATTACAACAATACTTATTTAAATCTAATAGAAAAAAAAGGATAATGACTTACGGCAATTTCTTAAATATCACCTTTGGCTAAGCAATAATAATGTTGTTCAGTAACAATATGGATATATAAAGCTGTACGTACACAGAAGTAATTAGAATCATAGATTAATAAAACATAAAAAGAGACCTTTCAGCCGATCGTGTCGATGTTAGTTCTCAGTGCTGAGTGAGCCACTTAGTTCCATTTTTACACATTGTCCAATGATTTTAAATCCTTTATCAACTATTTTTTACCTTCCCTTCTAAAGTTGTTTACAGTTTCATTTCTCCCACCATTTTTGTTTTTAAACATCCAATGATTTCAACCCTCTGTTTCAAAGAGACTCTCTAAATTAGGGTCTAGGCCCGAAATGTCAGCCTTTCTGCTCCGATGATGCTGCTTGGCCTGCTGTGTTCATCCAGCCCTGCACCTTGTTGTCTCGGATTCTCCAGCATCTGCAGTTCCTACTATCTCTAAGTTATTAATTTATTCTTCTAATGATCGCCTTAAAACTTCATACAACATCACAGAAATACCTGCACAGGCTGCAGGTAGCTGGGTGGCCATCAGAAGAGAAAAGGGGGAAAGCAGATAGTGCAGGGTTCCCCTGTGGCCATTCCCCTCAATAACAGGTATGTCGTTTTGGATACTGTTGGGGGGGATGACCTTTCAGGGGCTAGCAGCAGCACAGTCAGATCAGTGGCGCTGTGACCGGCTCTGAGACTCAGAGGGAAAGGGTGCAGTCAGACATAGCGATTCTGATAGGATACTCAATTGTGATGTGGACAGACAGGAGATTCTGTGGCCGCAGAAGAGACACCAGGATGGTGAGATGCCTCCGGGTGCCAGGGTCAAGGATGGCTCTGAGCAGCTGCAGAACACTCTGAAGGGGAAGGGTGATCAGCCAGAGGTCATTGTGCACATCGGCATAAATGGCATAGGTAGACAAGGGGACGGATCCTGCAAAATGAGTATAGGGAGTTAGGTAAGATGTTAAAAAGCAGGACCTCAAGGGTAGTGATCTCCGAATTACCCCCAGTGCCACGCACCAGTGAGGGTGGAAATCGAAAGATAGGCCAGATGAATGCGTGGCTGAGGAGCTAGCATAGGGGGCAGAGTTTTCAGTTCTTGGATCATTGGGATCCCTTCTGGGATAGAGGGGACCTGTACAAGAAGGATGGGTTGCACTTGAACCGGACGGGGTCTGACATCCTTGCGGGCATCCTAGTATTGCCAAGAGGGTTTAAACTAGTTTGGCAGAGGGGTGGGACACTGAATAAGAGAGGGGCCATCAAGAAGCCAGGGGAAAATACATTAGCCATCGAGAGCAAGTTTATTATTCAGGATAGCCAGGGGCACAGAAAAGGGAGGGAAAAGACTTCCAGTTTAAAGCGCATTTATTTCAAAGTACATACCTGACTGGTAAGGCAGATGAGCTCAGAGCATGGATTGGCTCTGGGGACTGGGATACTATAGCCATAACAGAAACATTGCTGATAGAAGGGTAGGACTGGCAGCTCAATGTCTCAGGCTACAGAAGCTACAGGTGTGACAGAAGCACAAGTAAGCAAGGTGGGGGAGTTGGTCTTTTGATAAGGGAGGACGTAACAACAGTGCTTAGAGAGGATATTCTTAAGGGGTCATCAAATGAGGCCATATGGTTAGAACTTAGAAACAAGAAGGGGATGGCCACTCTGTTGGGACTGTATTATAGACCCCCAAATAGCCGGCGGGTACTAGGGGAGCAGATGTTTAGAGAGATTGCAGATACCTTTGGAATAATAGAGTAGTATTGGTTGGAGATTTTAATTTCCCCTGTATTGACTGAGCCACCCAGAGTTTAAAAGGCACGGAAAGGGTGGAATTTGTCAAATATGTCCAAGAATATTTCCTAAATCAATATGTAGAGAGCCATACTCAGGACGGTGCAACACTGGACCTCCTCATAGGAAATGAGGTTGGGCGAGTGACTGAAGTGTCAGTCGGAGAGGACTTTGGGTCCAGTGACCGTAACTCTCTTAGTTTTAACAGTTATGAAAAAAGATAGGACAGGTCCAAGGTTAAGGTGCTAACCTAGAGCAGGGCCAATTTTGGGGCCATTAAGTAGGATCCAGCAGAGGTCAATTGGGTGAGTCTGTTTGAAGACAAATGCGACGCTTTTAAAAGTGTGATATCAAGAGTCCAGGGACTGTATATGCCTGTTAGGGTGAAGAGAAAAGCTGGCAGGTTTAGGGATCCCTAGCTGATGAAGGATATTGAGGCCTTGGTCAAGGAAAAGAAGAAGGCATATATTGGGTTTAAGCTATCGGGCACAAGTGAATCCCTAGATGACTACAAAAAATGTAAGAAAACACTTAAAAGGGAAATCAGAAGAGCAAATAGAGGATATGAGATGGATCTGGTAGATAAGTATAAAACAATCTCAAGAAGTTCCATAACTATATTAAGACTAAAAGGGTAGCTAGGGAGCAAATAGGTCCCCTTAAGGATCAGCATTGCCATCTATGTGTAGAACCACAGGAGATGGTGGAGATTTTTAATGAATATTTCTCCTCAGTATTTACTGAGGAGAGAATCATGGATGCTAAGGAAATAAGGGAAACAAGTGGGGATGTTTTGGACTGCATATATATATTACCAGAGAGGAGGTGTTTGCAGCCTTAAAGCACATTAAGGTGGATAAATCCCCTGGGGCTGATCAAGTCCATCCTCAGACGTTGTGGGAGGCTAGGGAAGAAATTGCAGAGGCCCTTTGCAGAGATTTTTACTTCATATTTAGCCACTAGTGAAGTTCCAGAAGACTGGAGGGTGGCTGGTATTTTTCCATTGTTTATGAAAGGTACCAAAGACAAGCTGGGGAACAACAGGCCAGTGAGCCTGACATCTATGATTGGAAAGTTATTGGAGAGGATACTGAGGGACAGGATCAACCAACATTTGGCTAGTCAAGGTCTGATTAGGGATAGTCACCATGGATTTCTGTGCGGGAAGTCATGTCTGAAAAATCTTTTAGAGTTTTTCAAAGAGATAACCAAGAGGATAGATGAAGGTAGGGTAGTGGATGTTGTCCATATAGACTTTAATAAGGCCTTCGACAAGGTCCCACATGGCAGGCTAGTCATGAAGGTTAGGTAGCATGGGATCCTGGGAGCGATAGCTAATTGGATTCAAAATTGGCTCGATGGTAGGAAGCAGAGAGTGATGGTTGAAGGTTGTTTCTCAGACTGGAGGCCTGTGACTAGTGGTGTGCCACAAGGGTCAGTGCTGGGACCTTTGTTATTTACATAAATGATCTGGATGTGAATGTACAAGGCACGACTAGTAAGTTTGCGGATTATACAAAATTAGGAGGTATTGTTGATAGTGAGGAAGTTTATCAAACATTATAGAGGGATCTTGATCAGATGGGGAAGTGGGCTGAGGATTGGTAAATGCAATCAATACGGATAAGTGTGATGTGTTGTGCATTGGCAAGTCAAACCAATGTAGGATTTATACGGTAAATGGTAAGGTCCTCAAGAGTGTTGTGGAACAGAGGGACCGAGGAATACAAGTACATTAAAAGCAGCATCACAGTTCGACAGGGTGGTGAAGGAGGCAGTTAGCATGCTGGCCTTCATCTGTGGTGGCATTGGGTATAGGAGTTGGGATGTTATGTTACAGTTGTATAAGTTGTTGGTGAGGCCGCACTTGGTGTATTGTGTACGGTTTTGGTCACCCTGTTATAGGAAAGACGTAGTTAAACTGAAAAATGTGCAAAGAAGACTTACGAGGATGTTGCCAGGACTAGTAGGCCCGAGTTATAGGGAGAGGTTGGCCAGGATGGGACTTTATTCCTTGGAACCTAGGAAAATGAGAGGGGACCTTATTGAGGTGTAATAAAATCATGAAGGGCGTAGATAGGATGAATGCATATAGTATTTTTCCTAGGGATGAGGAATTGAAAACTGGAAGGCATGTGTTTAAGGTGAAAGGGGAAAGATTTAAGAAGGACCTGTGGGGCAACTTCTTAACGCAGAGAGTAGTGGGTATATGGAATGGGCTGTCAGAGAAAATGGTTGAGGCAAGTACAATAGCAACATTTGAAAAACATTTGGATAGGTACATGGATGGGAAGGGTTTAGGGGGATATGAACCAAATGCAGGCAATTAGAACTAGCTGCGTTGGCACCATGGTCAGAATGGACCAGTTTGTGCCGAAGGGCCTGTTTCCATGCTCTGTTACTCTATGACTCTATGACTAATTATTACAGTGCAAAAGGAGACTTTTTGGACCATCAAGTATGCAGCAGGTCTCTGAATGAGCACTAAATTTAAATTAGTCATGCACCAAGCACTGAGAATATTTCCATATTTGCTTTATTGAACCCTTCATGATTTTGAAAGTATTTGATAGCTCTTAAGAAAATAGCTCCAGTTTTCCCAGTCTGTGATCATCAAGAGAAAAAGATTAAACATTAAATGGTGCCTTTCATGATCTCAGGACATCTCAAAATGCTTCACAGCCAATGAAATGCTTCTGAAGTGTCATCTATTGTAAAGTAGGGAATTGTGGCACAATAAGATCTCACAAACAATAATGTGATAAATGAATAGTTCATACATTTTATTGACATTGACTGATGGATAACTTAACCTTTGCCACCTCCCTGATATGTAGATGGGGTCTTAGTTTAATGGTTCTTTTGAATTACAATTGTATATCAGTGCTGACCTAAAGTGTCAGGCCAAATTATATTGCAATCAAGGGAAAGGAAATCGTTCAGTTCATATCACAGGTAGTTAATTCACTGATTCAGTTTTGCACCACCGTTAAAGTTGAATTTTATCCCATGCACACCTTCCTAACAGGCACAAATGCTTCCGTCTGAGCTAAGGCTGGCACCTACAAAATTATTTTAATAAGTCCGTTGTGAACACTTTACCTTATACTCCTAAAGAACTGGACATAATTACTTAATTAGAGTCTAACCAACGTTTTGTATAAGTTTTATATTACCTCTTTGACTTTGAAGTCTGTATCCCTCTTCATTACACCAGGGATGCTTTTATATCTTGGACAAGTTATTCTCCATTGTTACATTTCTTACAACCTTAAAAGTTTGTTTTTGAGAAGATTTGGAGCTCGGGTTGTGGATGAGGTTGTAGACTTGCTCACCGAGCCAATGGGTTTGATTGCAGACGTTTTGTCACCCTGCTAGGTAACATCGTCAGTGCGCCTCCGGTGAAGCTTCTGAAGCATTCGTGCAGGAAGTATAGTTGTTCACGGGTTGCGCTCAGACAGATGGCATTTGTCTCCCATCTGCGGGCCAGTTTTTTGAGGATGTTGCGCCCGTAGGTGTTTAAAGTTTTTGAGAAGATTTGTAGCTCAGGTTGTGGATGAGGTTGTAGGCTTGCTCACCAAGCCGGTGTGTTTGGTTACAGACACTTCGTCACCAGAGGCGCACTGATGATGTACTCAGCAAGGTGACAAAACGTCTGCAACCAAACACATCGGTTCGGCGAGCAAGTCTACAATCTCATTCTTACACCCTTGACTGACCCTGAAACACTGTACCCACCTACTCCCCAAAAACGAAATACTGTACCAGTTTGCTGTTTCTAAATTGGAATTAATACTACATTGAGGTTAAAAACATTGTTGGGATAATTGAAGCAGCAAAGTATTCAAATAAATTGCATTTGAATGCAAATGCAACTTGACTTGAAACTGTATAAATCTGGCAAGCATTTACAGAATGGCCCAAGAGAAAGGGCAACGGTCTGCCTGTGGAGACTGACTATTATTTATTAACTGTTTTGTGATATTTTTCTTTTAAAAAAACACTAAAGTAATTTTTGCTGGTTTAAGTAACCCTTTCATACAGGAGTTCATTGTGATACAGTTTGTCTCTACAACCATTGCATCTAAATGTTTTTTCATCCTCAACATACTGTTTTATAGATCTACAGTAAAAAGGCATACTGTCAGTTAACAGCACTTGTGTCACTATGTCACTGAGCTTTCTGTTACAATCCAGCTGCACTATACGAATGCTGCAGTACTGAAGTAACTGCATGGTTGATGGCACCAACCTTCAGGTTAGACATTAAACCTTGTTCTCTTCAACCCGTTCATCTGGATCACTGGGCTTTAATGACTCTGTACAACAATTCAAAGGGCGCGGGATCTTGGATTCTGGTAATACTCCTCCCTCTAGATTAACTGTCCAAACTGTAGCATCTTGCTGTGTGCAAATTGGCTGCTGCATTTGCATGCATTAACGATGGTGCTTCACTATAATTTTATTCCATGTGACGGACTTTGGAAACTTGCTTTGCAGTAAGTGAGTCAAGCTTTTAATAAAGACTATAAAGTATCATTGTACATGTCTTGCATTTTTCCCCTTTATTTAAATCATATGCATTTACAAAATAAAATTGCTAGACCAACTCACAGAAGAATAGAAATGTTACTATCTATAAATGCATAGGTTTTTCCACGCATTTGTCAAGTGAACAAAAGAATTGTGTCTTCGATATATTCCTACGAGCCACAAATTATACATTCTCGTGGAAAATAATATAGCTATGACAGCTTTTGTTAGTCATAATTTTTCAGATGTTTCTTTACCGCACACTAATTGAAAGGATCAGTAATATCACTCCCATATTTGTGTAGATTCTCTGGACTTTTATACTGTAAAAGATGCCTATTCCCTAATTGTGTAGATTTTCTTCCTGCAACATTGGAAGATATTGGATTTTCCAAGCTCTATGATTCCAAGAAAGTTCGGTGTCGAGAATCATATGCTCATTGTTGAAGGTTATTCTATTGAAATGAATGGACAGAAATGTAGGCAGGCTCAGTTGTTGCTATGCACTTCTTTTCCTTGACTTCCATGTTTTCACTATGTCTAATTTATGCAACAGCTCCTGATATGGGAAATACTGAACTTGTAAAATCTCATTGCTCTCACTTGCTATAATATTAACTTCATATCAGTTATAAAATTATGTGCATGTTAGAAGAACAAAGAATTGAGAACCAAGAACAACCTAGAGCAAGCACCCACAAAATTAAGGTTATAATCATTGATCAAATATTAAAAAGTAATTTTTTACAATCAGTGAAGAGGTATCAGTGGCAGACCTATTTTATTGTAAAGCTAAACAATGGCTTGACTATAATCTAATAAAATTACACAATATAACTCAAATTTATACCAGTAAGATAAAGTTACTGCTTTCTAGAGAAATTCTGACAGAAAAAGGCATTGTGGGAAATCAATTGAACATTAAGTTTGTTTTTATTCACTAGTGGGATGTGGGCATCGCTGACCGGCCAGCACCTATTGCCCGTCCCTAGTTGGCTTTGAGAAGTTGGTGGTGAGCTGACTTCTTGAAGAACTGCAGTCCTCATGCTGTAGGTTGATCCACCATGCCTTTAGAGAGGAAATTCCAGGATTTTTACCCAGTGACAGTGAAGGAATGGTGATATATTCTAAATATGACTGGTGAGTGTCTTGGAGAGTTACTTGCAGGTTGTGATATTCTCATGTATCTGCTGTTCTTATGCATCTACACGGAAGTGGTCATGGGTCTGGAAGGGTGTGTCATTACGGACTAAATCCTCACAACACCAAATGGAACCGGCACATGCACTGATAGTGAAAACTGGCCTTAGACTTGTGCAGATGAAGTTAGTGATGGCAGCTGCCTGTGATGGGCCACTGCAAGAGGCTGAGAATGTGCCAATGATGTCACCATACCAGGATGTGTCTGCACGTGCTCTACTGACTTTACTGACATCAGCAGTGGCGTATGCAAAGATGCTACTGCATTCGCTGCTGCCTTCACTGCGTGTGAGAGACAGAGGCTGTGGGTGAGGTGGAGGTGGAGTAGATCTCTTCCGCCATGCCTTGCCACCTAGGAAGGGGCCCTTCAGGAAGTCAAGAGGCCATGCCTTTTAACAGAAACTACTGCTGTGTGCTTGGAATGTGGACAAGGAGGTGACAAGGGAGGCAGTGGTGAGGAGAGAAATGTCCAGGAGCTACCCTGCTCTCTGCTCTGGGAAGCACCCTTCCCAAGGCAGCAAGACAGGCCAGAGTGAGTCAAGAAGCAAGCAGATAATGCCAGGATATAGAAACTCTACAGTGTCAGCCCAGCCTCCACCTCCACATCGGATAACTGCAAGGGGCTCTTTTCAGATCACCTAAATGTCAACATATTTCATATTAAGTATTAAAATCTGGTCACTGTTTACTAGTAGGAGAGGAGTGTCTTGCATTGGAATATACTTCCTGACAATTGTGCAAACAAACAGACTGTGCAAAAATTGTAGTATGACAGACTCAATCTTTGTAGGAGTGAAACAACAAGGATTTAAATTGCTGGTGCGAAGCAGCAAGTACAACACAGTGATTACCTTGGGCCCAGTCCTGGGTATAGGTGAAGCTATTCCCTCTGAACTTCTGGCAATGGCATCTTTGAGACTGGCACTAGACTTGGCTACTTAAGAATAACATTGCATGCCACTTTGAGCATGCGCATTCTCTGTGCCACCTAGTGGTGGCGTTTTCAGCTCCACGCCTTTGTTTTTATCAGTTTGTAATTTTATTCTGCTTTAATAGCAAAAGATACTTTCATTCTTGTCAGCTCGGGCCCAATGGCACCCAGTACCTCTTGCTTCCAAGAAATGCCTTATACGAGTTGTTTGGTTTCTAATTACCATTGCTCAGTTCTTTGTCATAACATGTCCTCATGCTGTGAGTTAAAATGACTGATTCCAGTCAGGTGTCTGGAAAGAGACCGTGGCGTAGAAGTTAAAAATTGCTGTGACCTTTGCTTCGACTGGTAATACAAACAAAAGTGTTGATTGAGATTTTAGATCACTATCCGATCCCTCAGAAAGTTCTTATGTGTAGAATCATTTTTTTTTTAACATTTAATTCATCTGAAATTTCATTTGCAAGAGATCAATGTCTGTGTATCGGTTCACCATCTTTCTACTGTACTGACAGAATTGTATATTTATGTGTCATGAACAGCAGCACCAATTAATTGTGAGAATGCCTTCAATATCCTCATGCACTGCTTTTAATATGAGTGACCCCACTAACTTCAGTAACTGTGTTGTGTAATTACTGTTTAAGGATGGGTCAATGCAAATTTTACAGCTGTTTCTGATAAACAAAGAATTGAAATGTTTAGTTCACACTCAGCATTAACGATACAGCTGTTGGATTCAAGTCAAAACAAATATTTGAATGACTTTGATTCAAAAAACAGTTTTAAAATGATTGACGATATTTCAGCTCGGATGAAATCCTGTCAATGCTTATTGCTGAAATTTTCCATTGAAAGTTGTCATTGACAATCATAATCATACCTTTTTCCATCTGTTTTACCTTATAATTGTGAGCTTAAGTAGCAATTAGATAATAAGCATGTCTAATCATTAACAGAGTCAAAAATCTGACCAGTAGAATACATGTTAATTCAACAAGTATTTAAAGGGATATTGTCAGCAATACTCAACTCAATAATGAATGTTAGGTCCTCATGAATAGTGTATTTTTCACTTTACTATTGTTAGAATCTTATAGAGACCTGCATAACGTAGGATCTGTCAAGAAATCTGGGAGAATCACATGGGAAACCAGACAAGGCCTTTCTCAATATTAACAGACGCCCATTGCATTTTCAAGTAAAGTCAAGATGAGGCTCTCACTAGGGAGCAGTGAGACAGGATACCTATTAGCAAGGATTATTGCTTGTTTACAGCCCACATAACTGCAAATCTTGCCTCCTTAATATGCAGTCTCCTGTTCTTCCAATCGCCATGAGGAAACGAGTTGTTGACAATTCCAGACATGAAAGCCAGTGCAGGGACCTGGTGACTCCAGCTCAATGTTTGGTCCTAATGCTCCATCCTAGGCACTAAGCAACAATGTCTCAGGGCATCTGCTTCACTCACCCCCAGCCATCTGACAACTGCCAGCCTCTCAGAACTCCCTTGCCCATCCACTTACAGGATGCTTCTGCACATTGAAGCTGCACTTTGGGGCACACTAGCAACTAACAGTACCATAGTCTACTTGGACTTCAGCAAGGCTTTTGATAAGGTCCCACATGGGAGAATGAGAGCGAAGGTAAGAACTCATAGGATATAAGGAAAATTGGCAAATTGAATCCAGGATTGGTTGAGTGGCAGAACACAGAGGATCATGGTCGAGGGTATTTTTGTGACTGGAACCCTGTGTCCAGCAGGGTCCTAAGGTATCTGCATTGCAGCCCTTGATGTTTGTGGTATATATAAATGATTTAGACTTTAATGTAGGAGGGTTAATCAGTAAGTTTGTAGATGATATGAAAAGTGGTGGGGTGGTAAACGCTGTGGAGGATAGTCATAGATTACCCAAGGATATAGATGGATTGATCACTGGCAAATGGAATTCAATCCAGAGAAGTGTGAGGTGATGCACTTGGACTGGATAAACAAGGCAAGGGAATACATGATGAATCTAGGTCCCCGGGGAGCACTGAGGGTCAGCGAGATCTTAGCGTGCACATCCACCAGTCCCTTAAGATAGTAAGACAAGTAGATAAACTTATTAAGAAGGCAAATGGGATACTTGCCTTCACTAACCAAGACACAAAGTTTAAAAGCAGAGAGGTGATGCTGGAACTATATATAATGTTGTGTACCCCCTGGAATTATAGGAAGGTTATGATTGCAATGGAGAGAGTGCAGAGAAGATTTACCAGGATGTTGTCTGGGCTGGAGAGTTTAGTTATGGAGATGGATTGGATAGGCTGGGAGTCTTTTCCTTGGAGCAGAGGAGACTGAGGGGTGACATGATTGAGATGTGCAAAATTATGAGGGGCATAGATAGGATGGACAGGAAGGAATCTTTCCTCTTGATGGAGGGACAAATGACCAGCGGGCATAAATGTAAGATATTAAGATAACTTCATGTGCTGTATCATCAATAATAGGATGCAGGTTGAAAGTTGAAATTGCCTATACAATGTCTTGATTTTTACTTTATTTTTCCGGAGAGGCCAATGATAACAGTGGATTGATGGAGTACTTAAAGTTACATATCCCCAAGCATCTTGGAGTAAGATTCACTCCTGCATCTTGAACAGAGACATAAAACAGGTCACATATCATCATGGCTATTAGCCTTTGAGAAGGTTAAGAGTTGAAAAAGGAAAGAAAATAAATGTGGTCTAAACAAGACTTTTTGTTCAGCATGTTGTGAACCTTCTTAATGTAAAAAAGTTGCATGGAAACCTCACACATTGGGCCAGATTTTCTGAAGAGAGGCAATCTCACACAGATTTCCACTCCAGCCCCCTTTTTTAAAAATGGAACTCTGTGTTTCTGAGAGGAGATTCCGCTCAGGGCTCCTACAGAAATGCAGAACCAACTTCCATTCTGACAGTTCTTTCACAGCGTACAACTGTCAAAGGAAGGCAAAACACATCACCTTTTCACAACAGTCAATGATTGCATTCTGAAATTTAAAGGTCCTGACAACCACTTTGACAGCTATGGTAAGTACGTTGGGTAAGTTTGATGTTAGGGTGCTGGAAGGGTGGTGGTGCCAAGTAAGTATGGTGCTGGCTGGGAAGTGTACCAGGTGCAGATGGGGCATGGTACAAGAGGTAGGATGGTAGATGGGTAGAGAATAGAGTGCCAACTGGGTATGATATGGTACAAGTAAGTGTGGTGCCTGCTGGCCAGGGTAGGATGCCAGGTGGAAAGGGTGTTGGGGTGCCAGGGGTAGAATAGCAGAAGTGTAATGTGCCAAGTAAGTAGAGTGCCAGCTGACTAGGGGGGTGGGGTAGGGTCAGGTTTGATAGGGCAGGGAGCATGTACCATCTTCTAATGTTCAGCTGTTCTTGGTGGGGGAAGGGGTTAGGTGGGAGAGGGGTGTGACAGGTTAGGTCTGACATTGAAGGGTGGGAGGGGTGGATTCGGGTCAGGTCTGGCAGGCAGATGGTGCTGAGTAGGTCCAGCAGCAGGAGGTCAGGGCCTGGGGATGTAAGGGTTTAGAGGAAGTGTAGTGGGGGTGAGTAAGGTAAGTATAGAGTCTGTTTAACAGTTGCTCAGGAGTTAGACTATGTATTTAACAGTCTATTTTTCTGAGTAACTATTTTACTTAATTCCATCACAACCCTCCAAATTTTCTGACTTAAGTGGATACTTCTGGAGAGTTCCAGGGATAGAATAATTACTTAGGAGAAAATCAGTTTCCCAGGCAATTCCTTCAGACTGTGCTTAGGATCCAGAGAATTCCCATCTGCAAATGCCATCTACACTGACATAATGAAATCGTCTAGCCATCGGAAAATCTGGGCATTTCCTACATTATGGGGCAATAGGGGCTTAGTCTCCCACAACAACGATCATTTGATCTCCGTCCAGGGAGTTATATCTTGGAGATGAGGTCCTTTGCCTGAAGCAGGGAAGGAAAATAAAAGTTCAATATCAAAAACCAAGTTCTCCTGACCTCTCATCACTTAATTAACAGCAATGCTGCTACAGGCTACATTGGTATTTGTCTTTTGTCTGATTATGATGCTTAATATGGGGGGAGTAAGGAGACCAAAGATTTTTGGGTTAAATTAGTAAATGTGTATAGTATATGCTGATCATTAAAGTGTTCTTTATCAGGACCTTTCAGCTGCTGCCAATTATCCTGCAATGGTTTTAGAGTGGGGCAAATTGCTGTTAAACCACTTCCTTTTAAGTAGAGAATCCTGTAAGATACTGTCTTTCTAAACAGAAATGAACCTGATTAGAGAATGAACAGACATTTTTTTGGAGAAGCCCTAAACTTGATAACAATCTTGATGAGAAGCATTCAGGCCCACTTGTTTCTGATGCAATCATTAGTTTGGAATGTTCTCTGATCATTTTTGCACAGAAAACTTACAGTGTCTCAATAAAACTGCAAGTTTCATATTGGTTTTTAAGGTACAAGAATCAGAAGTTGCAAAAGTGTTTAATTGGTGTCCTGGTTTTTACTTGAATTAATGTGAAAGATGTCCGTGTTTTGTTTAATAAATTCAAATAATTATTTAAATTTTGTTAAAGTATATCTGTATTGTAGCTCTTCTATCCCATGTTTCTCTGCTTTTATTTTGCACATTCCTTTGCTCATGTCATGAATTAAGTAAATTCACCAGACAAATCCCATTTGCTTGAAGATTACTTACTATATCTAATTTTGGTATAGTAGCGTAGTTGTTATAGACCAGAAAATTTGGAACACTGCACAAACAGTCCAGGGAAAAGTCCAAACCTCACAATTAAAGTTTGAGTCATTGTCATAGTTCTTATAGCCTGCAAAGAGGCCCTTCAGCCCATTATGACTATGCTAATCATCAAACTTCTATCTATTCTAATCCCTTTTCCAGCACTTGGCCTGCAGCTTTGTTTGCTTTGGCACTTCAAGTGCTCATCCAAATTGTGCATAAATAGTTCTTGAGAGTTACTGCCTTAATTACCTTTTTAGGTAGCATGTTTCAGATACTCACAAACTTCCAGATGAAAAGTCTTTTCCTCAGATCCCCTCTAAACCTCTTGCACCTTACCATAAAACAGTGCTCCCTTGGTTATTGACCCCTCTACTAAGGAGAACATTTCATCCCTATCTGCACTGGCTATGTTCCTCAGAATTGTGTGCACCTCAATCAGATCCCTATTCAGCCTTCTCTGCTGTAAGGAAAATACCCCAAACTATTTAGTCTTTCTTCTTTGCTGAATCACTCCAGCCCAGGCAACATCCTGATGACTCTGCTCTGGACTGTCTCTGGTTAAATCACATCCTTAGTGATCAGAACAGTACACACTATTCCAACTGTGACCTAACTAACATATTAGACAGCTCCATCATAACCTCCTTGCTCCTTTACTAATAAAGGCAATTATCCCATATGCCTTCTTATCACCTTATTCACCTGTCCTGCTGCCTTCAAGGATCTATAGGCATGCACACTAAGTTCCCTCTGATCCTCTTGACATCTGCCAACTTACCAGTCTGCCATGTAAGTCCTTGACAAAAGATAAATTTCTGTAAATAAGAGGTATCATCCTGCTATAGGAAAGATAGTTTTATTAAGCTAGAGAGGGTTCAGAAGAGATTTACAGGATGCTGCTGGCTATGGAAGGTTTGAGTTATCAAGAAAGGCTGGATAGGCTAGGACTTTTTCGCTGGAACATAGGAAATTGACAGGTAACTTTACAGAGTTTTATAAAATCATGAGGGCTATAGATGGATTAATGGGAGGTGGCTTTTCCCATGAATGGGGGATTTCAAGACAAGGGGGCATATTTTTAAAGTGAGAGGAGAGACATGCGGGGCAAATGTTTTACACAGAGGGTGGTGCGTAGAATGAACTTCCTGAGGAACTGATGGATGTGGGCACAGTTCCACCATTTAAAAAACCAACTTAGATAAGTACATGAATAGGAAAGGTTTGAAAGGATATGGACCAGGAGCAGGCAGATGGGACTAGTTTAATTTTGGATTATGTTCGGCATGGACTGGTTGGACTAAGTGGTCTGTTTCCATGCTGTATAACTCTATGCCGCTAGTAGGAATATGGGTCAAAGGCAGGTGCATGGAGTTAGGCCACAGATCTATGATCTCATTGAATGGTGGAACAGGCTCAATGCGAGTGAATGGCCTTCTCCTGTCCCTATGTTTCCATAAAAAGCCATACTAAAGTCCACATAGATGACGTTAACTGCACTACCATCATGTATACACCTAGTTTCTTCTTCAGAAAAACAACCAAATTTGTTCGATATGAATGCCCCAACGAAGCCTTCTAAGCCTTTCACACTTTGTCTATCCAGTTGATATTGAGGATGTTATGAACCTCCTGAGAACCTTAAGACTGAAGTAGTAAACTGGATTGCAGATATCAGGATGTTTTACCCATGATGAATGTTTCGAAACATATTGTTCAACATTGATTCTTGCCAAGATTATTTTAGTCCTATATTTCAGCGTGTGACCATGATACTAAATTACATACCTGACAGCTGGAATAATGGTATTGAGTCATAACACGTTATATATCCTGTGTTATCATGACAATGGCATTCTTGCATGATCAGGATGAATAGCCACTGTTCTGAAATAATGCAAAAGTTATCACATATCCACATTTCCCTTTGATCAATATCAAAAATAAAGAATCACATTTTAAGACATTGAGGGAGGAGGGTGGGATTTAACAGGGAAGCAGATTTGAATGCTCTCAGGGAATTACGTCCTCCAAAAGTGGCATTGGGTCAAGATTCACTTCCAGGTTTCAGCCTGACTGATTTTCCAGGTGAGCAAATTACTCCTTTGAGGTTACTGATAACTTTTTACAATCTTCAAACAGATCATTAAATCAACCATTTAACCAACCATTCTGGCGTTAACATCCAGTAGACCTGTTTCTCAAACTTTCAGTAACTCACAAACACCACCCCTGCAAGTGCAATGAAACAGATAAACTGTGAAGCCTATATTCAGTGAAATTGAAGAGTTCCAGCCATAATTGGGTGACAGGCTGCTGCTCACAGCAATTCACAGAACATACTTTTACTATTTGGCAGGTGATTGGCAAATTTCCAATAGTCAGTTCACTTGTCTTACACTCAATTCATGTTCAGCTTAAGCTGCACCTCTGATAAGGAAGAAAAGGTGCAGCAACACCAAAAACAGTAGTGGGAGTATCCACCATCAACAACATCACCATTTCCATGAGAAGAACTTGTTGTTTTTGAACTGAAAGCTATATGTTTCATCCCTACTAGGTTTGGGTTAGTGCAGCCTAAGTCCAATGAGCAATTCCAACCATAGTTTGAATTTTTAAAAAGGTGTGATTTTTCAGTTCACTGTGGATTTAACCATGTGTAAAGCTACTTGAAGAAATGCACTAGCCATATTTCTTGTATGAACAAAAAAAGGACTAAATTTAATTGAAACCTCATTCAACTAAAGTATAAAACTTTTTAAAGATGGTAAAGAACTTTCACGACATGGAGATAGCAAGAACTGCAGATGTTTTCTAAGCTGGAGTCAGAATCAACACAGTGTGGAGCTGGAAGAACACAGCAGGTAAGGCAGCACCAGAGGAGCAGGAAAGTCGACGTTTCGGGTCGGAGCCCTTCTTCACACTGTATTGAACTTGCACAATATACTCACATACAGCAGCATGGAAAACAGAACAAGCTATAGGTGAAAAAGGAGGACTTAGAAAACAAGTTATGTCCATAAGCAAAAGATTGTATGTTCCAAGATTCCTTTGGTGAACTTGAAGTTCCAGTGGCGTTGCAGCTAATATAAACGTATTGCTTTCTGGAGCCAATCTCTTTAAACTGTAATCCATCCCTTTCCAGAGAGGATGCAATGTCACTTAATCATGTTTCATTTTTAAACTGTATCTTTGTGATGTATTCCAACTTGTTTCAGACACAGGGTCTGAGCTTAATAAAAATGTTGAGAAGGAGTTGCTGTACTATTCCATCTTGCAGCCTTCTTGATGTTATTTCTTGCTGTAACAAACAAGTTTATAATCATGTGCCTTTCACATAGTGCAGTTCCAGTCATGTGATATCTGGCTTTCAGCACGTAATGATGACAATGTTGACAAAAGAGTTTTGGTCACTCATTTGAGAAAAGGACCCATCAAAATGCCATTGAAACAGATTGAGAGCCTTTAGCGGCTTTTTATGTATTAGATTTTGGTTTCCTTTGTCTATAGGCAGTTTCTGCAGATGAGGTAGCTGTTGGTTATTTCCTAAGATTATTTTCCTTATAGTCCAAACAAAGGCAAGTGTAAAATTCTAAAGTGTAATGCATAAAAAAAAGTCTGCTGTTATTCTGTGTCATAAATTCATTTTTTTTTTAGAAATTTAGCCTCTCTTGAAGGTCAAGTGACCTCTGCAATCATTTTTAAATACACTGCCCTGGCTCATGTAAAGGTGTTCTCTTTCAATAGAAGTCCCAGGTATTAAATCAGTCAATGTAATTATATTACAACTTTGTGACAGCACATATTTTAATTTCATCAGAAAACTGCAGCTAGTTCTGTAATAATTAACTGTGGCCAACTATGTGTGAATCCACATTCATTAGAAAGTTCAAATTTATATGCAAGCTAATAGTTATCTTGGAAACATAGGAAAGTACTGATCAAGGAAGTTATATCATCAGAAAATATTTGGTACTGTTTTAGGGATCCATCAATGGTCTAGTTTCAACAATTCACATTAAGCCAAACAGACCTTTTCAGCGTGATGTATTTGGTTTGAAAATTGCCATCTTGGTTGAGAAATACAATGAGAAGAGATTTTACCTCAGTGCCTCCCTTTGACCATGAGGTGAAAGAGGAAAAGAAACGTAATGAAAATCAGTTCTAAACAATTTTGATATAATTATGAAGTTCTTCTTCATATTCAAGATGGGCGTGAAAGCAGATTAATGTATTCAAGAAGCTACGGACACAGTTACATTTTTAGTTCCAAGGGTATGAGAACAATGTCTCCAACATGACAGTGAAGCATTCCAGAGGCAGGAGGAAATTATACAGGCCCCATATTGTGAAGAAAAGTACGTCAGGCCTTTTGCCATGACCAGGAGTGATTATCTGTTTATTTATTTTGTTCTAAGTTTTCTTTGTAGGCATTAGAGTATTTGCCCCATTCTCCCTCTTACACCTAGGAGTAGTGTCGACAAAGTAAAGCCAGAATCCATAAGGAAACAAGAACAGAAAATACTGGAGAGACTGAATAGCTATGGCAGCATTTAAGGAGGGAAAGCAGAGTTAACATTTTGGATCTGAAGTTCTTAAGAAGGGTCACTAGACCTGAAATGTCAGCTTTGCTTTCTCTGCACAGATGTTGCCAGACCTGCTGAGTTTCTTCAGCAATTTCTGTTTTTGTTTCAGATTTCCAGCATCCACAGTTCTTTTCTTTTGCCTCAAAAAGACTGTGGGCCATTTCAATCCTCAGTTCTTTCCCTCTACAATCAGCTGCTCCCTCCTGAACCAGTTGTTTGCCAACAATCTTGGCATCCAAGCCAACCAATGTTGTACTTACTTAGAATTGGAAATCAACAACAAGATGCTCTTTCAGGGAATGAACTTGTCATTTCCATAGTGGTGAGCCATGCTGCTCCAAATGGAATGATCCCCTCGGCCTGTTCCCCACCTGTTCAAGGTCTAAATTTAAAGTCAAAAGTTGCTAGATCATTTCTCATAGGTCACTGGGTGGAATCTTCCCAGACTCTGAACGATGTGGGCTTTGGTGAGGAATTTGGGAGAATCATGTGAGGAGGTTGAGTGAGACTTTTCTTGACATCAATGTGTTATATTCCAATTTTTTTTGGATGTCAAAATGAGATGCTCTCTAGTGAGCAGTAATATTTTTATTAACAAGGATTATTACCTGTTTCACCTTCATTACTACTTAATTTCACCTTATTTATATGCAAACTCCCATTCTACCACCTGCCAGATAAAAACTAGACACTGAGAGTTCTCCACATGAAAGAACGGGTACTTTGCAACTCTAACAGCTATAAAGTCAGGCAGCTTGTCATGTGTGTCAGCAGTCATCTGTCAAAAGGTGGACATGTCGCTGAACAGCACATTACTCTGTTAATCGCACACCAATTGCATGTACTCACAACCTGGCAGCAAACATACAAAATGTGCATCAACCAAATTCAGTGCAGAGTCGTCCTCAGTCAAAAGTAACTGTTGTCAGTCAGGGAGATCCCAGTGTAATCAGTCAAGGACAGGGTCTGTGATCAGTGCAGCTCGTACAGGCCCAGTGCAACCAGTCAGGGGATTAGCAGAGAGATGCATGGAGATCTGTCAGGAGTCTGGTCAGTTCAGCATTTGGGGCTGTACATTCGAGTCAGTTGCAGATTGGAACACGTTTAATCCTGGGGCTCAGTGGAATGAATATCATGGGTGGATATCAGAGAACACTGTTGTTGTAGGGATGTGGGTGTTTCAGTGGGTACAGAATGTAGGAAGTTGCCTGGGATGTGGAGGATAAAAGAATGATGAAGGGGGTAAGTTCGATATATCGATGTGGGGCACCCATTAGCGCATTGATGGACGTGAAATGCTATTGTAAGGGTGTTTTAGGTGGTTACCACCACAGTGGCCTCGACAAAGGGAACTTGCATTATGATAGTGGGCACGACCAAACCATAGCAACTGGGTTGAGGGGGTACGAAAGTGAGTTGGAGCCATAGTTCAAGGTGATGGGTGGGAACATGTGAGGGTTCAGTAGAGATGGGCTGTTTAGAGAGTTCTAGGTAGAAAGGGACATGGAGGCCCAAGATTGGTGGATGTTCCTTATGACCAGGCCGAATCTGATGTTGACCACAACCTGTATCGCCTTCCACGATCTGTCAAAAACTGAATATGACTTACAAATGGAAAATGGCTGAAACCACACCCGAGTAGGCAGAGTCTGATTAAGTTGGCTCAACTTATGAGCAATGGGAGGTTTTTCAAGGAGCAATTGCATCAATCGTGCACTTTCAGTGAAACAAATAGGATGTTATTTACAGTTATATCATTGTGCATGTGACATGCCTGCAGTGTATAAGTATCTGGGTTGTAAATGCAATGCTAACCATGTCATTGGTCCTTGGTAAATTGTTGATAGACATCTCTGTGACTCGGAAGTAATCACAGGCCACAATGCACACACCTAATGCAAGATCTCCTGCATTACTTCCTCTCAATCTGAACTGTAAGTATAATGTAATACTCTCTTATATGGAACGATGCCTTTTATAAGTGATAGGAACTGTGAGGACAAGTGTCCTGTGCTAATGCAGCACTCTCCTACTATCTCTTTGCCACGTGACTGGTGATGTGTCATTGAAATAAGGTCTGATGTCAGGCCGAACCACTCCAAGGTCTTGCTTGTCTGAATGCTCCATGTCCCATTGCACGGAGGAGTATCTGAAGCCATCATTTATATATGATGCAAATGCTGACTGCTCAAAGTGCTAAGGATCTGCTTATTTCTCTTGGTCCCCACACAGGAACACTGCAAGTGTGATAGATGGCTCCAGCCATAGCAAAGATCATCATTGTTGTGGCTGTGATGCAATGATGCCTCAGAGAAATGGAAGGGGAACAGATATGCCAGCAAGTCCAGGACTGGCAGCAACATGCAGTAGATGCCAAATGGCCTCCACATGACGATGTCACAGCTGAAGAGCCAGAGGATGTGGAGGGGGCATAGGAGAGCTAGTGTTTTACATCCTCGGTATTATTTCTTCGGATAGGAGCGGTCTGAGTAAGTGCAGATTTAGAATATCCGGGTACACTTTCACTGAATTATATCAACTCCTGAAGTGGGACCTGTGACTTGAAGAAGTGGGTGACCATTATATTCCAGTAGCTGCTAAGGTGACAGCTGTACTGAACATTGATGCAACTGGCTTCTTCCAAGGAGCCACTGGGGACCTGCATAAGATCTCTTAATCATTTACCCACAAATTCTTCACGGCCGAGACTGATGTAATTTGTGCCAGACCATACTACTTTATCTCATTTCTTGTGATGATGTCAGTGCTGCAGCCTAGGCAGCAAGATTCAGCAAGTGTCTGGTTCCCCCCAGGTGCAAGGTGTGATAGACAGTACACACATCATACTGAGAGAGCCATATCATAACACAGCACAATTCACTAGTAGAAGAGAATTCCTTTCTTTCTATTAATGTGTAGGTCATCTGTCATCATCTATATCACTTCCCAGAAGTGTATCCTGGGAGCTGCAACGTTGCAAATGTCCTTGAGAACTCTCATGTTCCTGCTGTATTTAAGGTCCAGACGCCTTACGAGGTTTGTTACTGGCAGACAAGAGCTATCCTCTGAGATCAGAACTCATGAATGTGTTACGCAACCTCCTAACTGAGGTGGAAAATAGATACAACGTAGCCCATTCTTCTCCCAGGGCCCTGGCGGAGCAGATAATCGGCCTTGTAAAGATGAGGTTCTGCAACTTGTACCTGTCTGGAAAGGGCCTTGTAGTGTGTCATATAATGGTAACATGCTGTATCCTGCACAACACATGCAGACAAATAGGGGACATGATCAGTGCTGATGAATTGGGAGAGCAGGAAATGTCTTCAGGGGAGGAGGATGAGGACATTAAATGAGAACACCTTCTGCAGAATTTCAGGCACTGCAAGCCAGGCAGGGCTTCATTGACACTTGGTAACAGTACATGAGAGCTGGGGGCAAAGTGGGTGCAAAGTTCAGTCATTGACTGTAGAACTGTTAATGCTTTACGTGTGAACAGTTTGTTTCTGTTCTAAGAGACAAATGCAGCTTTTGTTAGCTGATTTCTATTCAATTTTGGGGTTCGTAAAAAGAAGTGAATTTCTGGGATAACTGAAGGCATCTATGCATGTGATGGTCCTACTCTGAACAATGATCAGATGCTGGGCTACAGTGGGCATTGGGGAAAGAACAGCAATGACTTGGTGAGAGGACTGTTAGTCAACTAAGGACAGGTACGTTGTGTAGCCTGGTGTTTAAACAGCTATAGGTGCAGCAGTATGCAGTTGTATATGCCAGAAAGTATATGCTGCTGCTGTGCCCTACATTGACAGTGAAGAGCAACTCCAGACTACTTGGCCAGGTGCATGGCTAGGGTTCCAAGGTGGTATTGGTACCAGGGATGCCAATATATCCCTGGATATCCCAGCATTGCTGAGTAGTTCTGATTATGGTGAGTGGGAGCATCAGGTTAGCATCAGACAAGAGGAGCACCATTAATGTGTTGTAGGTAGTTAATGAGGTGAGTTTGAGAATGATAGTACAAGAAAACTCTTTAAACCTCACAGAGACAAAGCCTCCATGAAACTTGATGAAATTGACACTTTGCCAAAATATGATAAGATTCAATCCACTGTTCTTTTTCATTATTGCCATCTTAGGGTATTTCCTGCCAATACTTAACTGAGTCAACAATAAATATCTTTGTGTTAAAGACAATTAAATTCAAGACTTCCTCTAAGTGTGTAGTAATTTCCTTATTAGTTTACTTGGGACATTTAGAGTCTTCATTGAGTGCCTCCAGTGATTATTGTAATAGATGCTTTCTGATTAACTACTAGAATATAAAAGCATTACTCATCACAGGTCTGGCAGCCGCAATTATCAGATTACTGTACCTAAATAATTCACACTGTCATAAAATCTCCCTCTACCATTAACATGTCCTAGATTAGATTGACAAGGAAATAGCTCTCACGCCTTTGTCCAAGCCGTTCTGTAACTAGCTTGTGCATAAACATATATCCATTCTCTGTGGGGAGCCTTCTGGACTTTACCTCTCATATGCTTCTGTGCAAAACTGGGAATATATCTTCTGGAAACTTTCTGACAATTGATAGATTACATTCCTAGCATGAAAAAACTGAAATGGGCCTTATTTTAACCTAATCCAAGCAATGGGAGCATTTAAATCTGATGATAGTTTTCACTATGCTTAATTACATCATCCATTGATTGAAATGAAGTGTAAAATCTGACAAAATGGAAAATGCAGATCCCACCTGAACCCTTCCTTACGGCATGTTGGGTTCAAATTAGCCCTATGGTTTATTTCGTTGAGTGTTAAATTTGGAATAACACAAGTGATCCAAGTGGATCTAGTAGCATGTTTTGTTTTTACATTTTTATTCTAGGTGTGTTGGTTAACCCAGTAATCTCATCTTTTTTTGAGTGCATTAACTTCAATGTATTTATATGTAAAATTAAACTTTTTTTATTACATTGTGGTCTATGTCATGTAGAAGTCGCCTGCTGACATTAGAACAACTACAGAAAGTGCAATTTCAGGGTTGATATTATTCAGTCACGTAGAAGGAAAGTTTGATTCTCTACCCAACTATGTGGATGTGAGTTTTGAAAGGACCTCTGTTCAGGACAAGGGAGATCAATATTACAAAGGTCAGTTATCTGTGTGCCTGACATGAAATTGAAAACAAGGTTAAACCTGTGTCCACAAACCCTCCAGCCTGAAAGTGAGGTCAAGAAGTTTAACGACTTGTACAAAAGTACAAAGATAAGCTGGCAGACATACACAAAAATGCTAAAACAACAGAAATGGATTATAAGGTCAGACATATTGAGTTTCTGTAATATATGAAGTCTGGTCGCCCTGTCATGATACGAGAAATCAATAGAAATGATACTCAGATTCAATTCACAAAGATCAAGTTAACCTACCTGTCATTGTATGTGTAGCTTTGAATGTGTAATGCAGCTGCCTCCTCTGCTGCCCTCACTGTTGGGGAGGTGTAAATGAAGCTGGCTATGATATTTTACCTCAGACTGCATCATCTCAGCACAGGCTTGAAATGTCTGGGCTGCCTGATTAAGAGGCAACTGCAAGTGTATTGGTATTTCATCTGCAGAGAGGCCAGCAGATTCCTGCTGATTGATTAACACTCTTCTGGAGGACAGTTCTAATGCACTTGACTCACACTGTAAGCCCCTTTGAACTGAGGAGCCCAGAGCCACTGTGGTGGCTGTCTAAGCTTCTACTGCAGCACATTGTCATTCTACACAAGCAATTTGACTGGAATGGAAGATGGAACATCTGTAATCAAACACTGAAAAGGATGGATTAAAGCTCTGCTTCAAAGTATGAGCCAATCTGGAGTTGGATGTCTCCGTTCTTCAAGCATATCATGTAAGATTTCAAGCAGGTTGCTATTGTACAAAGCATTTGGTTTGTAGTCCTTCTTCTGAAGCTTGTCCTGAAGTCCTCATCTGCCTCTATCAGAACTAATATGCAACTTTGCCCTCTCAACCAGGTGGCACCTGTGATGTCCTTTCCACCCATGTCAATGCTGCTTACTGGTGTGTGGTGCATACCGTTATGAGCTACCTATTCTCCCCTAATCTCAAGTTACACATCATGCCATTCTCCAATTCTGTTTTTGATTGCCCCATGAAAGGAAGCATTCTTTCTGACAAGCTGCTTCAGAATCTACCTTTCAATAAGATCATCTTTCATTCTTCTAAACTCCAATAAGCATCGGCCCAACATACACAACCCTAACTAAAGCAACCCTTTCATCCCAGAAAGCAGTCGAGTGATCCTTTCCTGAATTGCTTCTCATGCAAGTTTATCCCCCTTTACATAGCAAGTGTAAATTAGTACACAATACTCCAGGTCACTATTGGCCTGTTAGCTGTAGCAACACTCTCGACTTTTATACTCCATCTCCAATTTAATAAAGGCAAACATTCCAGTCTTGTGATTACTCATTCTACCTGCATGGTAACATTTTTTTTTTATTTGTGTACAGTACAAGCTAGCACATAACAGGCAGCAGTGGGGCCAACAGGACATGGGGAAATATGATTGCAAGATACCACTCACATTGAGGATAGAGGGTGATCAGGACCAAATGAGCAGATATTGTTTGCACAGTGGTCTGCGATGCAGGAATCATAATATGTTGTTAGAAATTGAATGCAGTCAGTTGTGATTGTGATGCTAGTGATGATACAGTCATTGAACTGTGAATTTGTGTGATTAGGTCTTGACTGATCATGTCAATGTGTTAACTCTCTCACAAGGACAAATCATGGGGTACTACACCGGCTGTGACTTCCTTGGTATTCTTGACACATGTTCACTATTATTTGTCTCTGTGTCTTCCTCCCCTGATGCGGGTACAAGCATTTGTCCTCCTCTGGACTTCTTCCACCAGGACATCCAATGCCTCATCTTAAAACCTGTGCATCCTTTCCCTTAGTCACTGAGCCACCCTGAAATTTTGTGCAACATGTCAATGAAGATACTCTATACCTTCAAAGGAAATGAGTTTCTGGAAGCTACATGTACTTACGTGCTAAATCTACAGGTACATTTAACCCATGGTCATTAGCCCAAAATTGTAGGCTAAAAACAAACGTTCATATCGACAATTCTTATTAACACAGCACCCACTTAGCATCTGTTTTCATCCTTTCACCAAAATAGCACTCACTGTCGCTTGTTGAATGTCATTCCATAAATGTTAACAGCTCTTTAAAATGTAACTAACTTCTAAAGTATGTGTCAGTCAGCTATCCAATCAACATACCATCAGGCACAACCGCAGTGTCCCAGTTCCCAGCAAAACTACCTCCTCTCTCCAAACTCAATGTGTCAACCCTGTTCCCATCCTTTCCAACCTCCTAATTATAACGTGGCACCCACCTGACAGCATTTAAGTGAGGCCAGAGGCCAAATTTGTTTTAGGCCTAAAGCTGGCTTTGTCCAATTGCTTTACTTACTTTGTACCTGTTTCAGCACAAGATTATTTTTCCAGCTCTGAGCCAAATTCAGTGAAAGGATCTACATAGGATCAGTTTCTAATTACAATAGCATGGAACCCCCGTCACTCCACTGGTCATCAAGAATTTCAAGTAGTTCTGATTGTAGGAGGACATCTGAGCTGTATTTAGAAAGATGGCTGGTTACAAAAGAGTTATTGAGTTGAGTGGGTTGACAACATAACCAACTTGCTGGGAAACTGTCACACATAGGCATTACATAATTTGATCCTAAGGGTGTTACATCAATGTACAGCTGGCAAAGAAAAAGTAATTCATGCATATCGCCAATGTTTTAAGGAGTAGCTAAAGAAAAGATTGAACTGATGAACAGAACAGAACAACAGAAGTTGAAAGTAATCTTTCATTTTCACTTTCCATAAAGTGAAAACTAGAATCGGTATCATTACAGGGCCAATTGCACAACATCATGTATTACAGGACAACAGAACTAATTTTTTGGTTTATAGAATTATAGTGTATTCTCTAATCTACACTAAAAATGAAAAGAAATTTGACTTACTGATAATATCAAAGAAGAGAATGGAAAAGAAAGAAAATGCACCTAGGGGCTTATGAAAGAAATTTGATAAAATCGGCAGAGTTCAGAGTGCTTGACATTCAAAGCAAAAATGAATTTCATGTATGTATTGTGGAGGATATAGAATCTACTTAAGATGAAGTTAAAACAAATCTGGATATGGTAGCAGATTTGGCATTTAGTGCCAGAGAAGAACAATTTCCACTTGTCTCAAAAACAGAAATTGCTGGAGAAACTCAGTGGGTCTGGCAGCATCTGGGAAAAGAACACAGAGTTAACGCTTCAAGGCTGGTAACTTTTCATCAAAACATCAGTCACTCAAAATGTTAACTCTGCTTTCTTCCCACAGATGCTGCTACACCTGCTGACTTTCTTCAGCAGTTTCTGTTTTTGTTTCAGACCTCCAGCATCTACAGTTCTTTGTTTTATTTTTCCATTTGCCTGTTATTTTGGGTATTATTATCAGCTTAATTGAAACTCTAATGTCATTAATATGTAGCTTTAAAACTGGAGTCTAGTTCCTGATTAAGGATCACTTTGTAGCTGGAAGTGTGTATGAGACCTGCAGCAGTGTTAGATATGTGAGGGTAACGTGAGACTATGAATAATAAGTGCATTTGCGCTTCATAGAGACTGTTAGATGCTGAGTGAAGCAGGTAATGAATGGAGCAGTGCATGAGGCTCGTAGTTCATTTATAAGGATATGGCTGCATTAGAGATCTCGGACCATGTTCTTTGGCCTGTTATGCCAATTTCACTCTTCTTTCTGCTTGTAAACTTTTCCAGTACCTGCTCCAGTCAATCTGCACCTAATTTTTAAGAGGTGTAGGTTACCTTTAAATAGTGCAGACTAGATTTAAGTGGTGTCAACCTTATACAAACTTGGGTCCCCTACTAAAGCATGCAGCCACTCAGCAGCACACTTATCGCTGGGCCACATGTTACTACCATTTAAATCAGCAAACAGCTCAAAGACTTTAGATTAATCATGCACACAATCCCTATTTTTCAGTGTTACTCGAGTGCTCACGAGAGGAGGCCCTTCCTACTTTCTCATTTCCTGTGTTTCAATTTGACTTATACATGCTTGTTGGAAAAGATGGACAATGCAATGTCACTGAACTAGTGTTTTTAATTAAAATGTTCAAAGATTGGACAGGACTTGACCAGTAGAAACTCTTGGCTGAGGAATCTAAAACATGAGGATACAGTCCCAGGATAAAGGGATGAGGAGAAATTTTTCATTCAAAATGTAAATGTTTGGAATTTTCTACTATGGTGCTCTTTTGGATGCTCCATTGATAAGGCAAGCACTGACAATTTTGGGTTTCTCAGGAGTCAAGAAATATAGAAAGTGGGCAGGAAAGTTCAGAATGATCATGTTGAATGTCCAAGCAAGCTCACCAGGCCATATTATCTACTCCTCTATTGTGTCCTGTGATGCAACAGCACACTACATTGACCTTTAAGTAAATGTATTCCTAAACTGGGTTTAAGGATCTAAAATAACTTTGATGGCTAGAAATTGAGCAATGTTTCAGTGGATGCCTCCATCATTTAATGGAGAAGGATAAGACGTTGGTTTAAAATCCAACACAAAAAGGTTGAGAACAATAACAGTTTTTTCAATGTAACCTTGTAAGCTACCACTTCACATTCGCAAACTATTCTGGTAAATCTCTTTTGCATCTTTTCACTTTACATTTTTCAAAATGTGTGGTGATCAGATCTAGACGGAGCATAATCAGAGCTTTATAAAGGTTCAAAAGTTCTCTTGTTATGTATTCAATACCTTTATTTATAAAGCCCGAGATTCCATATGTTTTGTTAATCATTCTCTGAATGTGGATTGCCACCTTCTATGATAAATGTGAATTAACCCCAAAACTCCCTGTTTTTACACGCTCTTTAGAATTGTGTAATTGAGTCTATATTGGTCTCTCCCTTTTCCTTCTCCCAAATGCATTACCATACACAGTTCTCTGTGTTAAATTCCTTCTGCCATTGTATGTCCATTCTGCTAGCCTATCTTTAAAATGCAGTAGGTAATTCCTGTTAACTTCACTGTTTGACATTTCTACAAGTTTGGTATTATCAGCAAATTTTGAAATTGTAATCCGCATTCCAACAAACAATTCATTTACATATAGTAAAAAAAAGCATTGACCCTTGGGGAACATCTCTATCCACCATCCTCTAGTTTGAAAAACAGCCATTACCATGACTTACTGCCTTCTAAGTCCACTACCTCCATCCCACTTCCTTATGCAACATGGAATGTAAGCCATCCAGACTAATCTACCCTAAGCAGAGCCTATTCCCCTTAAAATTTTCACAGTATCTGTTTCCTCCGTTATATCCATTTCCATCAATGTTTTGTCAGAGTTCTCTTCCTTAAATACCAATACACAAAACTCATTAAACATTCTAATCATCCTCTGGATCTGTAAGAATATATCGATGACCCTTTTTATCTCTAATGAGACTCCTGGGCAAGACAGAAAAACAGCAGATAACACCCTTTGGCCAATTCAGGTAAAAATAAAACCTGGAAATTCCTTTCTAAATACTGAAGGAGATCAAAATGTATTCCAGGTGTTCATCGTGAACAGGAGCTGCATTCCCAATGTCCCACCTATGTTTGTATGATTAGTCACAATAGAAGGACAATGCTGTACCCTGTTGAAATGCTGCAGCACGTCCATGCTTGTCACAAGAGCTGATAACCTGCCCCAAGTAGTACTGACCATCTGTATAAGGAAGACTTTGTGAGAGTTAACGTAATTTTTACTAGCATAGATTAAAAACGTGAAATCCTGGTTTTCCCAGACCTAACTAATTTCAAAGTCTTGTCTGTTAATCAAACTTCTCCATTTCTTCATGACTTACAGATTTTTAGAACTGAAGCTTTTACATTAACTAATTTCAAATCTCTTATTTATGTTGTCTACCAGTGTACATTATTTAACCCTATAGTAGTCTGCTGAACTAGGGGTTATAGCCTTCCCTAAAGTTTCTCATGTTAACTTTGCATGCACAACTTTCAAAGAGGTGACTAAAAATGTATTTGCAAAATATATTTTACATCTCCAATGTCCCAGGAAAATTAGAATGTTTAATTTTCTTTGAACTCTATATGACCTCCTTGTTTAGTCAACTAAATTTGCATGCCCAGGTGCCACAGTGAACACTGAAGTGGCACATCACCGTATTCCCTGACCAACATTTCTATCTTGGCTCTGCTACAGTGCTCCAGCAAGGCTCAGCACAAGCTTCAAGAACAGCATCTCATTTTCTGCTTGAGGACCCTTCAGGCCTCAATATTTGGTTCAATTATTTTAGAATTGAACATTTTCTTCCAGTGTTCCTCACCTCCACACTCCAGGCCCTGTCATCACTTGGGCTGCTTTCAGCACATCCAATGTACTTTCACCTACTATGGTCCCCATAACCAGCTTTTCTTTGTCCTGAACATACTACTGTCCATCCCTTTGTCTCCCTAACTGTTGTCCCCTCTCTCTGGGCTCCATCTCCATTTATCTGCTCACTCCTCCCCCAATCCCCAACCCTTGTCTTCAGCATAAATACCACCATTTCGCAGCTCCTAACAGTTCTCAGGAAAGGTCACTGGTCTTGAAATGTTAGTGCTACTTTCTCTCCACAGATGCTACCATACCTGCTTAGTTTTTCCAGCAGTTTCTGTTTTTGTTGTATTTGATCATGGCCAGGTGCTCCAGGGCCTTAAAGACAGTCAAGTAGTGTCCTTTGCCTTGGTTAGGTGCCAGCTAATCTTCCTCACAGACCTTATATCACATTATACCTCTTCAGCAAACCTCCAATCATGCTTATACATTTAAAATTGTCCTACCAAGTGTAGGTTGCATTTAGATGTATAAGCATCCCCTGAGCTTCAATTAAATTTTGTATTTTAACTGTTCTAATTTTATATATTTTTATCATCTTCCTAATATGTTGAACTATATATACTGTATATATATATACTAATGACAGCTGACTTACTTCTCATTTTGCAAACAGTACTCAGCTATTTTGCTTCTATGTATTCTAAAGTAAATCTCCATTTGCCCCCACCCAAAAAAAGCAAAAAGAAAACCAATATTAACAAGCTTTTAATAAACCAAAACAGAACAAAAATTCAGATTAAAAATACCGTCTGTGTCTTTAAAAGATCCTTTATAAATTTGGCTTGTTTCTGTCTAAGTCTTTTTGATCTGTACATCCTTTGCTTACTATGATTTGCCTGTACCGCTTGTAAACAAAGCTTTTCACTGTATTTCAGTATACATGATAATAAATAAATCAAATAAATCAAATCAATTCAGATGGGTCAACAAGACATGATCCTTTCCTAACCGAAAAGGAAACTGTACTACTCCAATAAGTTATCATGTACAGTACTTTTTTTTTACAGTTCTTAACAATTTGATCGGAAAGGATCATCTGGGCAATAATCTGAGAGCAAGTAATCTTAGTAACATAGGAGCAGGAGTAGGTCATTCAAGCCTTGAGCCTGCTCTGGTATTCTAGATCATGGCTAATCATCTACCTCAATGCCATTTTCCTACACCATGCACATATCCCTTCACATCATCAGTAACTAAAAATATACAAATTTCTGCCTTAAATTATTAAATGACTGAAAATCCACCAACCCTCTAGTGTAGAAAAATCCAAATATTCACCACCCTCTGACCGAAGGAGTGCCTCCTCAACTTTGTCCTAAATGGCTTGCCCTTTATTCTGAAATTATGTGCTCTGGTTCTATACCCCCACAGCTAGGGCAAACATACTTGCCGCTTCTCCCCTGTCTATCCCTTTAAGAACTTTGCACATTACTATCTAGATTGTCTCTCATTCTAATGGCACATTACATGAGGAGATCTATAATCGAAGAGAAAAATTCTCAAAAGGTTTGTACTGGTCAGTGTTTTTAAAAAAAAAAGTAGAAAATATGTCATCAAAATAGGGTCAGATGTTGCATATTTGGACCCCTCACATTTCTTCCAACCTTCAAGAAATCAGTTGACTTCTGTAACTGCTCACCAATTCTGTGATTGCCCTTCAATCTATTGTTATTTAGTATCTTTCAATTTGTAAATGAAGAATAACGTGAAGAATAATTGATTGAAATGGCTAAAAATCAATTGTGCTGCTTATAATTGAAGTATAAACAAAAGTGTTAGAAATACACAACAGACCTATCAGCACCTGGAAAGAGAAAATTGCAACTAAGGCTCTGTGTTTGTTTGCTTGCTTTATCACAAATTGAGAAGTTTTAGAAATAGTGCACTAAATATAGCAATGGAGAGATTTTTTTAAGCATACTGTTATAAAACTATATAGCTCTATTATCTCTGATAAGATATCATTGTCCCATAAGTGATATATTCATGCGCACACAGATGGGATTACATCACTTGATCATGTGAGACCAACTCCTGACCTGTCACTTGCTTTTTTTTAAAGTGCAAGTTGAAATTTTGCACACCAGCAGCTAACAAAAAGCTGTTTGCCATTGAAAAAGTGTCAGCAGGGTTTCCTAAGAAAAATTGGTGGTGTGAGTAGTGGATAAAAGAATGAATTGGCAACAGGAACACTATCCAAAGAATATATTGATATTATTTAACAGAGCTTCCTCTTTAAACACTCCAAAAAATGCATCAAAAATGTTGGTGAAAATGTCATAAATGTTTATCATTAGGTGTAGTTATCCAAATATAAAGAGTAGGAAGTGTAAAAATAGCGATAAATGAAAACAACATAAATTTGTAGAGTGCCTTTCATGACTATAAGGCATCCCAAAGTGCTTTACAGTCAAGTAAGTATATTTGAGGTCTAGTCATTTTTATAATGTAGCAATTTGCTAATATATGTGCAGCAAACTCTCACAAACAGCAATGTGATAATAACCTGATACCTGTTTTTAATGATGTCAGTTGAGAGATAAATATCAGCCAGAATGTGAGGAATAACTCTCCTGCTCTTCTTCAAAGTTGTATTATAGAGTCATACAGTCATACCACATAGAAAGAGGACCTTTGGCCCAACTTGTCCATGCCAACCC
>NC_063350.1:37116759-37160627 GCF_021869965.1 Rhincodon typus
TCCACAAAAGCAGATATCTTGTCACCAAGTCAACCTTTATTTACACATTCGTAGTACATGACACTGACCCACCTCGCTCAGAGCCGGCTCCTAGAGTGAACAGAGCCTCTGACACTCCTATTTGTGTCTGTCAGCCAGGGCTCCCCGATTCGCGCTGACCTCATTCCAATCACTACAGAAAGCAGTTGAGGCCAAAACATTGAATGTTTTCAAGAAGGAGTTAGATCTAATTCTGAAGGCTAGAAGGATCAAAGGTAATGGCAGAAAGTGGGAACAGAGAATTGAGTTAGATGATCAGTCATAAGTTAATGAATGACAGGTTGGCTTGAAGTGCTAAATGGCCTACTCCTGCTCCTATTTTCATTTCTATGTTTCAATGACACCAAGCAAATGAGTACAATATATCCAACAGCATATTTCTTGCCAATCGCATCCTTGTGATGCTGTACTGTGATCTATTCTTCTGCAACATCCAGCATCTGTGGGGGAATTATTTAAAATTTAAAGACCGTATTTCTAAACCATCTGATCACATGTAATTAAGAAGCTTTGGCATGATGATAATGTCACTGCTCTTGTAACTCAGAACCTTAACATTTTGGGGACATATGTTCAAATCCCATCATGGCAGATGTTGAAACTTGAATTTTAAAAAAGGCTGGAAATAAAAGGCCTTACAACGATCACATAACCACTGGCAATTTTTTGGAAAACCATTGGATTCTCTAATGTCCTTTTGGAAAGGAAATCTGTCATTCTTACCTGGTCTGACTTACATGTGACTCCAGACCCACAGTAATGTGGCAGCCCTCTGGGCAATCAGGGATGGACAATAAATGCTTGCCGAATTGGTGTTACCCACATTCTTTGAATGAAAAAAAATGCTTTAAGCTGTCTTCCACTGAATACAGCAACACTTACAAATACTTGATTTCAGATCCTTCTGCTCTCAGGATCTGTTCACACTGCAGCAAAGTGCTCCAGTGACTATTCCAGTCTCCTCAGCTGATGTAGATGCTCGATTGGTGTCACATAAATACCCTTCAGCAGTATTCAAAATTGCCCATTCCAAGTATTGGAATGGGGTCAGCTCACATCCACTGCAGGGGTAGAAGTTCCAAGCCTTTGTCAGTTCCGTACCCCAAAACTACACCAACAGAACATCCAGGCCGATTATAACCATGTTTCTTCAAAATACATTTCCTGTGTAAAACCTACTCTGTCCTTCATATGCCGTATTTACTGCTCCAAATTATGTACTGACTGAATATTGTATGAACTAAGCTTTCAAAATTCTGATTTAAAACCTCATGTGGTGAAATGCCTTGAGGATCTAACTTCTGAAAAGAAATATCTGAAATGCATGACCAATAAAAGATAGGCATTGCATTCAAAGCCCTCCCTTTAACAACTTTGATGAACTTATGAAAGAGAATAAGCTCAGGTTACTGCTGTAATTTGTGTAGAAATAGAAATAAAAGATAAATAGAAATTCAACACCAAGTTAACTTTGTCACTGTGATTCTGCTTGATGAACTGTCAGGAAGGAAGTATTAAAATCTAAAACCCAACCCTGTCTGATGTGTGAAAAATATCGAATTGGACTTTTCAGGGGATTTCCCCTCATCTGAGGCTGTCTAAGATCGGAGCATGAACCTGAATCTTAAATACATTTACTGTCAATGTTGTCAGTAAGTGCTGAATTGCATCATCCTCTCCCAAGAGTTGAATAATTTGTTAGTGAGTTGTCAAGAGTAATATATTGTACAGAATTAACCAACACAGAAGGCTTTATCAAAGATATTTTCTGAACACTGGTTGCACTGTTCCAGAACCTGCAGTCAGGAATTTTCCTCAAAGTCACTGTGGCTGCTGTAACTTGTTCAAAATGTTGCGAGGAATTTCACTGGATTTTCATATCCTCTGGTCATGCACTGCTGAAAGTACACACATAAAAGACTTCTGTGCTGTTTTAACAAATATACATTAGCATATTTAAAAGAAACAGGTAAATGGTTACATTAAAATAACACAAAAATGTAGTTTATTTAAATGCATTAAGCTGTTCACCATCAGGAAAAAAGAAACGCAACATGATTTCAATGAAAGATATTGAAAATGTGAAAATGCTCAGCAGTATCTCTGAGAAGATTTATACAATAGGTTTGCCAATTAGTTTCTGTAAATTATTGGCAAAAAGCAGACAGGTTATCATTATATTCTTGTATTTAAATTTTTGCCTCCCTATTGCCTTGAATTATCAAAGCACAACTTCACGAACGTGAATTTAAAAATAACACAGTAAAGGAACTGATGAATAACATGATTCTCAGCTGATCATTCTGTGTTTTTCCACCCAAACAGAGACCTAGGTCACCAATGAAATGAAATTGAGTTGCCCTTTCAGAAGTAAATGAACACATCCCATACCTCCCAAGTGTCTTCAGTCTCAAAATCTAAAACCTATGCACTTGAGATTATTCTCTAATGATACATCTACTCGTAAATTTTAAAAGCATTTCGCTTATGCATTTTGCACTTATTTTCTCCATTTCTCTCCTAGAGAATCAACTCCTTTCTGGCATATAAGGTCAGATTTTCCATTCCTTAGCTATAAATGGATAAGCAAAATATCTAGACTAATCATTCTCTGGTATCCTGTCGAAGTAGACATTTCTAATAGATAAATTCAGCCAATGACCACTGTGTAGGCCACTTAACAATTGAATGGAGCTCAACCAAGGTCAATCTTGTCCTAGTCCGAAATCCATGCCAAACACACGCAAAATACATGCAGTCTCCAAATGAATTCACTGAGTAGAAACCTTGCAGATGATGTTCCTTCTGCCTCCCTAATTGGATGCTTAAGGATACAATAGCATCCAGCTATTAAAATCAGTTAGTTCCACAGAAGCCTGGAAGTAGATTGTCCCCCTCGAGGTAACAATATTGTGGTGGGTTCTATTCCAGTTCACAACGCCCTTTCTGTTGCCAGACTGTCATGAAATGAGACTTTCCAGCTGCTGACACCTTAAAGGCCCTAGAGATAGGTTTGCTGCTTTTTTAAGTTGTTGGGAAGGAGATTAGAAATGAAGGTAGGACATCAGGGAAGCAGGCCACAGTCTGATCCAAATTGGCAGCCATTACTGTGCCAGCATTTGAGAAATAACATTTTGGGAGAAAGTTCCCCACAATTCAGAGGGCAGTAGGAAGTCTGGAGCCCTGGACAGGGTAGGTTGATGAAACATTTTTAAAAACAGTTTATGTTTATACAAAGGATTAGGAATGCTCTGCTATGCTCAGCATCTTCAGTGCCTCTTTGAACAGTGACTGATAGCCAACCCTGGTCCTGCCTCCACTGAGCTGGTCCAGCTCCTGTCAATTGTAGAACTCCAGCCACTATGCTGAAATTGGAAAACTTACTATGGCAGGTTCATAATAATTGTATAAAAATCTAAATGTCCTTGTTAACAGGACTATTAGTATAAGACCAGATCTCTCCCTAACCACGGACAAATGGTAGAGGGTGGAAACAATGGCATGTTTTGCATCTAAACCAATCAGCAACCTTTTTTTTTGATATCCCATCTCCATGTCCATTCCAAGGTAGGATGGGAAAATTCTCACTTGGAAGTTCAACCTGGGTCCTTCCTGATCTGTGCAGCTCAGTTAATATGGACCTGTGAATCAGGAGCATGAGTAAGCCATTCAGCCCCTCCACCCTGCTCCACCATTCAAAAAGATCATGATTGATCCAATTCTAACCTCAAATCCACATTCCCACCTAAGTAGCACAGGTTCAATTTACTTGAAATGCCCAAACAAGTTTACTTAATTGATAATCTGATAATTTACAATTACAGAGCAACTTATGTACACACTTAACCTGCTACTGCCTCATGGCTGGTGGTCATGTTATATCATCCTGGTCCTTTGCTCATCAACATATTCAGTAAAACATCAGCCCCATTCTTTCCAAGATAAAATTACAAACTACAAGTGAAAATATGAATACAGTAGGTGGTTGCAAATTTCTTTTCTACACAAAATCAAAAATAATACAATTTTGATTTTATGATTCTAATGGCGAAATCTTAATAGGGCCTGAACAATGTGGGATGTGGCCTGAATGAAGGTTAAATTGCATTAGACGTTTGATAAGGTCAAGAGTGAATCACTACATCTTTTAAATAGGTTGCAGGAGGTGAGATTCTCACCAGGCAGTAGTGAGTTGCCTATTGCTGTGAGTTGTTGCTTGTAAATTATCTTATTAACTGAATATCCCACCTCATTGATATGCAGCTTCCTATCTTACCACCCATTGCAAGCAAAACTAGATGCCAAGAATTCTCAGCATATAAGGCAAAGTGGGTTCTAGGCAACTTCAGCTTGCCATTTTCTCTAACAAACCTCTATGTTAGACAGCAGGCATCCATGCTCTCTGGGGATTATCTAATGCAAACCACATCCTTGGACATTAGTATTTGGCATGCGTCTGCATTTAAGAATGCTTGTGGCACATCTCTGAGACTGCTACTGAACTTTGATGCTGCAGCTGCAGCTACACCAGTAGCTATCATTGTAATTCTGCAGCAAGGACTCTTTGTATTCAGGGACACACGAACCAGCCATTGGATTGGGCCAGGCTGCATCATAGGTCTGTTCCCTTGCAGTCCTAGTGCTTACCCACTTTGAGTCTACTTGGAAGCTCACAGCGTCTCTGCCTTTGACTTTTTGCTCCTCAGCCAGAGATACCAGACTCAAAGCACTGTTGGATTGCATTGCAGTTTAGCACTAACACAGTTGGAGGCTTTTCATTGTTGTAGGCAGGCCTCAGTCAAACCAAAGGAGCTAACCACAGGAAGTCACAAACAGACTCTGATACCAGTCGAGGAGCATGGACTCAGCCATGGGGTGGTCAGAATCAGGATCTTCTTCTCCTAAGGATTAAGGACCCAAATGTCAGACAGGTCAACAGTGTTCTTGACTGCTTCTGTCTTAAGAATAGATTGTATACAGTATGGAAACAGGCCATTGACCCCACAAGTCCACACTGACCCTCCAAAGAGCATCCCACCCCAACTCACCCTCCTACCCTATCCCGGTAACCCTGCATTCCCCATAGCTAATCCACTTAGTCTACACATCCCTGAACACTACAGCAATTTAGCATGGCCAATCCGTCTAACCTGCACATCTTTGGACTGTGGGAGGAAACCGGAGCACTGGAGGAAACCCACACAGACACAGGAAGAATGTACAAACTCCACACAGACAGTCACCTGAGACCAGAATTGAACCCGGTCCCTGGCGCTGTGAGGCAACCGTGCTAACCATTGAGCCACCATGCTGACCCGTATTGTGAGCTGTTTTCCTCCTGGAATGAGAGAGATGCACAAATTAAGGGAGATGAATGCGGGTGACTCAGCTGTTAATTCCGTTGCAGGTGTTGAGATATCCCGAGTGGGTCAGTAGGCAGCACAGAGGGAGTGTAGGTTTAGTGGTTTTGCAGGTTGGACACGTGACAGAAACTGAGGGAAGATGTTGCAGGCAATAGTGAGAGTGGCATGGGAGGTGGGTGCAATACCAGTGATAGAGTGAGTGTCACAAAGAGAAGATGGTGGCACTAATGTTGGTGGAGTGGTGATGGTCATTGACCTTCTTTGACCTTGGCATGCCTCCAGACGAATGAGACTGCACTGACCTGGGTAGAAACCTCAGACCAGGCTGGCAAGGTTTGGTGTCATGGCCTGTTCTGCTGGTCCTCAGGAAAGAGGACATCCTGGTCTCTGCAGGATGAGTACTGGGTCCACTTTTATTTGTCATTAAATGAAAAATTTGGATGAGAATATAGGAAGCATGGTTAGTAAGTTTGCAGATGACATCAACAATAGTGGTATAGTGGACATTGAAGAAGGTTATCTAAGATTACAAAGAGATCTTGATCAATGAGTCCATAGAGCTGAGGAGTAGCAATTGGAGTTTAATTTGGATAGATGCAAGGTATTGCATTTGGGTAAAACAAGGGCAGGGCTCATACAATTAATGGTGGGGCCCTGGGTAGTGTTGTAGAACCTAGGGGTTCGGGTACATAATTCTTTAAAATTTGCATTGCAGATAGACAGGGTGTTTTAGAAGGCAGTTAGCTTGCCATCATTGCTCAGACCTTTGAGTATAGGAGTTGGGACATCCCATTGAGATTGTACAGAAGTTGCTTAGGCCTCTTCTGGAGTACTTTGTGTAGTTCTGGTTGCCTTGTTTTGGGAAGTATATTATTAAATTGGACAGGGTTCAGGAAAGATTTACCAGGATGTTGCCAGGGCTGGAGGGTTTGAGGATAGCTTGGGACTTTGTTCACTCGAGCGCAGAAGGTTGAGGGGTGACCTTATAGAGACTTATAAAATCATGAGTGACATAGATAAGGTGAAGTTCAAAACAAGGGGGCATATTTTTAAGGTGAGAGGAGAAAGTTTTTAAAAGGACATGAGGAGCAACTTTTTAACAAAGAGTGGTTGGTGTGTGGAATGAACTGCCAGAGGAAATGGTGGATGCAGATGCAGTTATAACATTGAAAAGACATTTGGATAAGTACATGAAAGAAAAGGTTTGGAGGGATATGGGCCAAATGCAGGCAAGTGGGACCAGTTTAGTTTGAGAGCATGGTCAACTTGGACTAGTTGGACCGAAGGGTCTGTTTCCATGCTCTGTGACTTTATGTGGTTTTGATAATCCTTCTGGATCTCGTCATGGTATAATATCCTGGATCTAGGCTTCACACCTGGTCATTCTTAATTTGGATGTGTGCTGGTCCCTTGCATGCTGTTGGAGTAATGATTGCTGTTATGATTGCCTTCCATACTTGAATTATCCGAATGTCTCTTTACATCTAACCTATGCACAATTAGAATGTTGCACAGTTCCCTGAGGTGGCTTCAGTTTCTCCTCAATGTTTCTCTATTCAGTAACATGACTTCAAATGGTCTAGGCTCACTGCACATTTCCAATAACTCTGTGAGACACCTTAGCTTCCTTGGATAGGTCATATGACTCTGACCTTCTGTTCAACATGCAGTTTAGGCAGTTCTGCACCTGTGTGTTCATCATGTACCATCTTCATTCCCTCCTATTCTTCAAGGCATTAGCCCTGTATCTTGGAGAATTGGCACAGATAATAGCTTGGCAGTGTTTTCCTAACTTGACTTCCAAAAATGATCTCTGTTAATGACAGCCAAGCCCAGGTCCAGAGGTGTAGTTCTTAGGTATACTGTAGCAATGCAAACATGTGGTTAGTGACCCTATCAGGCACATCCTCACTGTCTTGTCAATGTCATCGTTGGTCCTTAGCCAGTACTCAGAAACCTTTGCCAGGCCACTTGTTTGCTCTCTGTCCTTATGTCCCTGCAACAATACATCCTGGTGAAGGCTTCAGATACAAACATTTGTTTGTCTTTAAAAATTACACCTGTTGAGATTGCTAGTTCATCTCTGTATGGCCAAAAGTGTCAGAGAGTGTCTGGCATTTCTTATATTGCATCAGGGCCTCCTTTTATGTTAGCTTTTCACAGTACCTTCAATCATGCTCAGACATCAGCTTCTATTTATGGGTTTATTTCTCACCCTCTTCCTGATCTGAGTGGCTGTGTGAACTTGGTTTCTCTGGGTTGTTCAGCCCTTTGGCCTCAGGACATTGGTGTAGTGATCTGGGGTCACTCGACGTAGGCCAGCCAAATATGGCGAGAACCATCTTGTCAGAGACAAGTTGAATCTCCTCAGTTTCAACCTCCAAAAGCTGGAGGGGAGGTGAGGGTGGACAGTAAGTAAGAGAAGGTATTGCTAACAATAGCGACAGTGGCAGACAGAGTCCTCGATGGGAGATGGGAGCAGTCGCAGAAATACAGTAAATGTGAGCTGGCAGAGAGAATTGTGTGGCATTAACCCTAGCAGGGTGGAAAAGCTCATTGACGTTCTTTCTGCATTGCTGGCTGTGCCTCTGTATCCTGGATACAGCACTGCCTGAGATGGCGACAGCAGACCAAGCAGGCAGAATCTGGTGCCTCTGCCTCTTCTACTGGTCCCTCTGGACTGTTTCATCAACAAAACATCCAGATTCCTGTCAGAGACTTGTGGTGTCCAATTTTTTTTTGACTCTGTCCTTGAGCGAGCAGGGTAGCTTCAGAATGACAATACATGCTGGGTGCACAATGATCTTTCAAAGGAGGTGCAGACGCAAGAGATATCAGTGTTTCTGTGGATATCTGGTGAGCAGTGAATTGTTCAGGGAATGGCACACAGTGTTACAGTACAGAGGTCAGACATTAGAGGCGCTATGGGGTGAGGTAAGTACTTATTGAGTTTGTTAAGATAAGGTGAGAAAACTCGGAAGGCCTCATGGCAATAAACACTCCAGAAAACCCAAGGCAACCCATACTTAGCCAAAAATACATTAGATTCAGCCCCACAACTCCATGATTCTAATAGTTGAGATAAAATGGACTATTTTGCACTTTGTGGCAAAGTGAAAATACATGCGCAATCTTGTGGTTCAACAGAAACAGGAACTTTATGCAAGCATATTGACTCGGAGGGAAAACATACCAGCTCTGACAATATCATTAGATAGTCAAGGTTGGAAATTTCAAGCTCTTGGAACGTGTGCAAACATGCATTTTACCATACCAGTCTTAGTTGCTCTGAAACTCAAAGTCTAAACATTTTCCAGCTACAATGTAGCAATGAATAGACTGTGATGCAAAACATTGGATCTTCTTCAATTGACACAGTCAAATTACAAGTCTACCTTCATAACCACTGCTTAATTCTGTATGGATGCTGCAGTATTCTGAGCAGATTGCCTGATCCTTCTACTCTTTCCTCATTCTCCATTACTGCCTCACTTTTATGTTCATTGGTTTTTCAACTATGTGCCCCTGCCATCTGGGTTTCTTGCAAAGAGGGTGAAATAGCAAATAGCATCATTAATCCAACAGTATTGTTGATTAGACTGCTGGTTCATTGCTGGAAGAAATGTCAGGTTGCCTGGTTTAGTGTCTGTACTGAAAAGCAAGGCAAGGCAGAAGAACTGTTAGGCTGTAAGCTTGTAAAGAAGTGGCAATACTCAAAAAGGAAAGGCAGAACTATGATGAGCTTTCTAATTGGTGCAAAGTGAGGGATCACTGAGAGAACAAACTAAGAGCCCAGAGTTCATCCTTGTTCTGAAGTGTGAGATAGGTACCTGTTCCTGAACACAGAGTGGCCTGGCAGTACTATTGCAATGTAACATGTCAGTGAGTTTTATTGACATGCTGATCTGTGTTCTAAATGAATTGGAGATGTGCCATGATGATGCGGTGAGATTGGTGTGTTTCCAATGCTAACTTCCATAGATAGAAGATGCAGGTGGGAGCATGTTCTGAGGTGCTGAGGAATGCTAGCCAACACGGAGAATACCCTGACAAGCTGGAACCACCAAGTACCCACACAGACTTTCATGTCAGCAATTGGTGCATTCTGGTCTCTCTCTGCTGGCTGGGAAGAAGTGAGATTAGGTAATAACAAAATGTTAATGCATGCAAATAGACCCCTTCCCACTCACTGGCAAGATTTTCTTCCAGCCATTGAAACATTGGAGAATCAGACTTTTTATCTCGGCATCAAGAATCTAATTTTTCTGCTCTCACCGTATTTTCCCAACTAGATTATGATTTCCAATATTGTGTAGGAGCTGGGAAAATTCCATTGCATTTTCTTTATTATTCCAAAGGGCAAGCAATGAGGAAAGCAAATGCCTGTTTTAACTTCATTGGCAAACGTTTGTAATCATTCTTATTCCATAACTGAAATATGAATTGCATGTAGACTGGGGAGAAAAGGACTGCAGATGCTGGAAGTCAGCGTTGATAAAATGTGGAGCTGGAGGAGGACAGCAGGTCAGACAGCATCAGTGGAGCAGGACAATTAACGTTTCAGGTTTGGACCTTTCAACATGACTTGATCCCAAGTTTGAAAGGACTGGAAATTCAGGATTTTTTTTAGTCCATTGACTTAAATTCTTGGAATGTTCACATTTACGCTGTGTGTTGGCAGTAGTTAAGGGTGGGGAAGTTAGAAATGACCCATCCAGTTTGATTTCAGCAGTCAAAGTTTATGTAATTCATCATTTGATGAAAGCTTGTGACTGGCATTTCAAAGAATTGTGTGCAAATCTTTAAAAAAAACTGATGGAAACTGCATATGTGTTAAAACCCTATCACTCCACTTTGATTTGTCTCAACTGTTGACCAATTCAGGCCAGTCATGGTGACAGAGGGATGTGTGGGAGTTAAAAAAAAAGTTGATATAGTCAGGAATAGAAAAGAAGTAGGAGGAAAATATATAAATTCAAACAATCGCCAATAATAAAATGTGAACAAAATGCTTAACTATTTTCATTTGTTAAAGGTTGGTTTCCTGCATACCAGACATATACACTTCAAACAATTGTACACATATCATGGAGTTCAGGAGTAAATAAATAAGCTTAAAAGAACGACTTTCAATGATTGGGGAAAGATTCATTTAGTTTACCATGTATCGGTTTCAATTGTAAGATCTGCTCCAATGCAGCTGCAGTTCATCTTTCATGCACTCTACACTGACTCTGTACTTGGCCAACTGCATGTGTATCTGGGTGTGCACTGGAAGAGGAGCTGCAAAACTCTATGATGCAGCCGAAAGGGACCTGGTACAGCTGGCCAAATTTCATTGCTCGATCTATTAGACAGCTGCTTACAAAAGTAAAACCCCAATGTTCGAACTAATCTGTTACCAAGTGCTTAAGCTTGAATGAATAAAGAATATGTGACAGAAATATGTAACATGCTTTATAAATAGGATTAACAAGTTTTAAATAAAGTTACAAAAGTGTATTGCATTCTTCACAGCAGATAGCCTCAAATATCTGCTTCGGGAAGCAATTACAGTGGCTGGGTTAAACAGATATTTGACCTACGTTTGAAGTCAAATGTTATGGGAGTGCAGGAAGGAAAATAGATCAGCCATCATCTTATTGAAACAGGCTGAGGGATCAAATGGTTTTCTCCCGTTCGTATCTATTAGGATCTTTGATCAGTGTCATCAGGGCACAATTGCTGCAAAAGATTAGAAAACTTTAAGCACAAGTGAATTATTCCACAAAATACTAACGTTTGTGTTTGCTGCAAATTTCTATGAACTGGTTTAAGATTCAACTTATCTCAATCGGGCACCACCCGTAAAATTTACTGTACCATCAATGTCAAAATTGTATGATGCTTCTGATTGCATTGGTGAGGGAAGGCTTCTAAAATTGTGCTCAGTCTCTTGACATATGTGTGCTACTAGGCATAATTTTTGATTTCAAAACAAATTTTACTTTAAGAAACTGGCTGCAATATTGTACACCAATGGAATCAGATATAAATATTTGTTCTGGTATTTTTAAGTCATTTCAAATCAAGTTACTCACAGGTGGATTGGATATTCTTAGCAGAAATGTTTATTTTTAAGGATAAAGCAGTCTCTGTATTAATAAAACTGCATCAGGTTACTACCCTTAAAAAAGTCAAGGAATAGTTTAGAATGAAAAAAAAACAGAAACATGTACTTCTATTATGTTGTCTGATTGTATGAAGATCTTACGTTTGTGATTATGCAAATAAATGTTGATTGTATTTGTGGCCGACAGTACTGCTAAATGAAGCACTACGTGCACATGCATAAATTCAGAATAGGAAATTCCCAATGTTGACACATCTGTCAATCACTGACTATAACCCTAGCAACCCCTGTCACCTTTTTCAGAGAATCTCAATAAATTTATGCTAGTCTCAATTCTTCTTTCAAAATATAATATCAAAATCTCAGAAACATATACATAAAACAATTTTATTAATACATCCATCTCATAACTTAAAAGTTAAAATTGTTGCCATTTATAAACAGTTGATGCGGAAAAAGCGTTAATTCTATTATTTACCTATTTTACAAATACTTTCCTGCATCATATTAATGCACGCATTGTGAGTTCAAACTTAACTGCAGACAGACACAAAATCGGTTTAGGAAAGCAATGTAGGAGGATTATAACTTCAAAACTCTGTCTTCCTTGTTGTAGCACTGTTACAGATGCATTTCCACATGAGGCTAGGGATCACAGCAGCCATTTGTAACGGTGGTCCGTATCTCCTGCATTGGCAGCACGCACTACAATAAATGTTATTGGAAACTTGAGCTGTAGCCTAATGAGCACAATTCTAAGGGGTTTTGGGCACAATTTTCCAATTCCACTCAAAGTAAAAACTCCACCTGTAACAGTTAAGCACTGGAATAACAGAAAAAAAAAGAGATTTTCTAGTGCATAACTAGATTATGTGACGACAGAGTAACACCAGTTCTATCTATTGGAAAGGGAGGTGATGGTCTTGTGGTATTCTCACTGGACTGTTAATCCAGAGACTTAGGTAATGTTCTGGAGTCCCAGGTTCGAACTGAAAACACCATCTGGTTCACTAATGTCCTTTAGGGAAGGAAACTGCCATTCTTACCTTGTCTGGCCTACATGTGAATCTAGACCTCAGCAATGTAGTAGACTCTTAGCTGGCATCTGGGAAATTAGGGATGGCAGTAAGTTCTGCCCTAACGATGCCCTCATCCTGTGAATGAATTTTAAAAAATATATAGTTTCAGTTATGGACCGCAGAGTTAATTGGGATATCCTGACGTTCTGGACAGCATGACATAAATTCAAGGTCATCCTTTTCTATTCAGGTCACTAAGTCTACAATGGCAGCAGCAGAATCAGAACAGAAATTGTCTTGCTAGTTACTATTGGTGAGGTTTGACAGTCCATGACAGAAAGGTGGTTTCATTCTAACTGAATTTTTTTTAAGTTTCCTGTAATGCAACCGTTCAAGCATGGTCTGAATTTAGGAGTTATGGCTTCAGTGCTGATTACAAGGCATAGCCTATAATAGAAAAACAGTGTTGCTCATTGTTTTATGAGGAGGTATTTGTTAACATGAGCACAGTGTTACATTATTTTTGGATTATCTGTCAATTGTCTTGTAGCATCAAAGCACTTCATTTTTGATAGAGGTAAATGCAGCTTGAAGGTCATAGTCTGGTACCTTTTGGATTAAACCAAAACAGTCTCACGACCAAATAGCTGAAGGAAACAAGGAAGCACTTCGAGTCTCACTCATACTAATTGCAGGGTGTAATGCTCATGACTGATCAATTTTAAAACATCCACCCATTGTTTTCCAGACGATACCAGTTCAGTTTGGAATTGAGGAGTCAGAGCATTTTGGCAGCACAGCGTCACTAAACCACAAAAGAAAAGAAGGATAAATGGGTGACTCATAATGGAAAATTACGTGTTAACAATAAGGAAGACAAACGACACAGTAACATCAGCACAAACAAGAGAAAGCTCAAACTTTGTCTTTGCCCCAATTGAAATTAGTTTGTAATGAATGTCTCTCTTCCAATAACTTGTGAAATTCTGGTTATTTCTCATAATATGCCAGGTGTCAAAAGTAATGCCAGGTCACTGTAATTCAGCTTGAGACTAGAAACCGAAAGGCAAATTGCATTATACCAAACTCAACGGGGATATGTATTATGTTCTTTGCTATCTAGCAGTGGATTCTGGGTTCTGCAGGAACTTTCTTCTTCCATCATGATCAAATGGTTTATGGGAAATTCTTTCTTTCTGTATTGTATATTATTACAGAAGAATTCATGATGTAAATTAAATTGTGCTCTTTTGGGCTTGAGATCAAATTGGCTTGCACAAAAGTGGATTTGCTGTTCCGTGTGGTTGTGAATGGTGAGAGCCTTTATTTACATAATTAACATCAGAGTCTAACTGTGTCTGAGCATCTCATTAAGTCAAAGATTGTAATGATATGTATCAAAACACTTGCTATGCACAGAGTACTGAACATTAAAGCCAAACCATTTTGCTAACAAATGAGCTTTCAAGTATTTTGAATAAATTAACTGATGTTGTGCCACTAGGAAATTTCCAAACTCAAAGGAATATGGTTGGAAAAGTTACATTGCTATACTGCAGCCTGAATTCTGAGCTGCATTTCTTTTCAGTGCTCTCCACTAGAATGGTGGCAGTTTGTGAATTTATTTGTTTAATCAATATGTTTCTGAGTTTTCTCATTCTATAAATTGACTTTTTGTCCACTTACTGAAGAACGATAAAGAATGGATTAATGAAAATGATCAGGAGTTTCATAGAGGCATCTTCATTGTGAGTTAATGAGAATTTTCAAAAAATTAATGCATATCTAAATCAATAGCCGCAAGACCTTAGTAGAACATAGATTCACCACGCCCTGCATTTACCAAAAATGTATAAAGTTGAAGTGAAACTTATTTTCAGTTACAACTACTTATTTTACAGATTATATTAGAATCAGGCTTAATTGTGCTCCCTGAAACTTTTGGAGGCTGAGGTATCATGAGTTAATGCAAAATGTAGCAATACACCATAGCAATAATATATATTGCTTCGTCACAGACTTGATACAAGTATATATACACAGAATCTAATGCACTGACATTATTGATAGAACCACAATTCATATTTATAAAGCCTTTCATAAAATAGAATGTGTCAGGTTTCACATGGGTGTTATCAAACCAAATTTGGTGCATAAGGAGGTATTAAATATTGACAAGACTAAAGTAATTTTTTTCAGATCTGCTCCAGAATCCATTCCCTAGCTTATGACCCCATCCCTCTCCTTGGAAACAGTCTGACAGTAAAGCAATCTGCTCACAACCTTGATGTTATATTTAAACTTGATGAGCTTTTGACCTTACAGTTGTACTAAGCCTATTTCCCCATTCATAATCTTACTCAATCTCAGTACATCTTAACTTATCTGTTGCTGCAAACTTATCCATGCCTTTGTTGACTACTCACACTCATGGCTGGTATTCCACATTCTTCTTTACGTAAAATTGAAGTCATCTGAACCTGTGCTGCCTACATCTTAGCTTAAAGCTGGTTCTGTTCCCTATCATCTCTGTCCTTGCTATCCCAAATTGAATTTTGATTTGATTTTAAAATACTTGTCCTTGTATTCCAATCCATCCATGGCCTTGACCCTCCCTGTCTCTGTGTTCTCCCCTGGCACCAGGATCCTCCTCTCTAATTCTGTCTTCCATTTCTTGCATTTCCAATTATAATTGTTCCACTACTGGTGGCCATGTCTGCAGTTGCCTACGCCCAAGATCTGGAAATACCTGCCTTCAACTAGCCCTCAGTTTACATCTTTAAAACACTGCTTAAAACCTATCTTCTTATCAAGGTTTATGTTAACTGACCTAACATCTCCCTAGGTGACTTGCCATGATATTTAATATTTTGAAAATTCTTCCATGAAGCACCTTTGGTGTTTAGTGGCACTACATAGGTTTAATTTGCTGCTGTGTTTGAACAGATAGCTAAAAGCCTAGCCTAAGAGAGACATTTTAGAGAATGTCTGAAAGGAAAAAACATGTCAGCATGCGGGCTCTTTAGGAAACAGCCATGAGGACCAGATTAGCATCCTAATATGCCAACATTTTCAGGCACAGGTTTGAACAAAACTTTGTTGCTGCACAGAATCTCTGACCAATGTTATACACCAGATAGATTGACGATATTTTCTTCCTTTGGACTCATGGTGAAGAATGACAGAAACAACTACATAGCGATATCAAACACTTTCATCCCACAGTCAGACTTACCATGGACTACTCTTTAGAAACAGTCTCATTCTTGGATGCACACATCTCTATTAGGGACGGACACCTCAATACCTCACTCTACCGAAGGCCCACGGATAACCTCACGATGCTGCATTTCTCTAGCTCCATCCTAAACTTATTAAAGCAGCCATTCCCTACAGACAAGCCCTACACACACAGGATCTGTTCGGATGAGGAGGAACATGACGGACACCTGAAGGTGTTGACGGACACCCTCATTGGAACGGGTTACGATGCTCAACTCATCAATCGCCAGTTCCAATGTGCCACAGAGAAAAACCGCAATGACCACCTCAGAAGACAGACACGGGATACGACCGATAGGGTACCTTTGATCGTCCAGTACTTCCTGGAAATAGAGAAACTACGTCATGTTCTTTGCAGTCTTCAACGCATTATCGATGACGATTAGCACCTCACCAAGATCTTCTCCATGCCTCCACTTCTCGCCTTCAAACAACCACCAAACTTTAAACAGACCATTGTTCGCAGCAAACTATCCAACCTTCAGGACAACATCAACCACAACACCACACAATCCTGGCAAGGTAACCTCTGCAAGACGTGTCAGACCTTTGACATGGACACTACCATCACACGTGGGAACACCGCCCACCACATGCATGGCAGATACTCATGTGACTCGGCCAACGTTGTCCATCTCATACGCTGCAGGCAAGGATACACTGAGGCGTGGTACATTGGCAAGATCATGCAGACTACGACAACGGATGAATGGACACTGTGCATCAATCGCCAAACAGGGATGTTCCCTCCCAGTGGGGAACACTTCAGCGGTCAAGGACATTTGGACTTGGATCTTCCGATAAACGTCCTGCAAGGTGAACTTCAGGATACACAACAACGCAGAGTCGCCGAGCAGAGGCTAATAGCCAGGTTCGGTACCCATGAGGGCGGCCTCAACCGAGATCTTGGGTTCATGTTATACTACAGGTGACCCCGTCTCACACACACACACACACACACACACACACACACACACACACATCACACAAAGACACACACGCTCTCTCTCCCTCACACACATTCACACATACTCTCTCTCCCTCACACACACACTCTCTGTCCCTCCACACTTTCACACACACACTCTCTCTCCCTCACACACACTCACACACCCTCTCTCTCCCTCACACACACTCACACACACACTCTCTCTCCCTCACACACACACTCTCTCTCCCTCACACACATTCACACACACACTCTCTCCCCTCCACACACACACATATACACACACACAAACACACACACCCTCTCTATCTGTCTCTCACACACACAAACACTCTCTCTCGCTCTCTCTCTTTCTCACACACTCTCTCTCTCCCCCCTCCACACACACACCCCTCTCTCTCTCTCTCACACACACACACACACGCACGAACACACACACACACACACACGCACGCGCGCACACACACACATCAGATACATTCTATTTTGTTCAAAAAGCACACAATTTATAGACAGTCAGTCAATGTGACGTTTTATAAATTCCTACTTTAGAAATAAGACCAGTCTGACTCCAAACCAAAATACAAACAGATTCTAAACAAGGCCTCACACCTAACATGTATTGTCTGACCTAAAATGTCACCTCTTCTTTACACTGATAAAACCTTTAGTTCTGTCAGTACGGTGACTTGAAAGGAATTCAGGGATTTACATATACATATCAATCAATCAAAATCTTCTAACTGATTAAAGATTTAACTGCATCTTAGGTTTGTTTCATACATCCTCATCAGCGGTGTGACCCTTTGATCTTTTACTTATAAATTCTGTGTATGATGCCATCTCTCTCACTAACACCTGAAGAAGGAACGAGGTTCCACAAGCTTGTGTTTTCAAATGAATCTGTTGGACTATAACCTGGTGTCATGTGATTTCTGACCTTGTCCACCCCTGTCCAACACCGGCACCTCCGCATCATGGCTTTAGGAAAGACACACAGAGAAACCAGTTTTGATGTGTGAATACAAACATAACTGTAGCAATTATTTGACTAGTTATTGATTCGCTCAGAATCATTTTGGTTTAAATATGAACATTCTTTTAATAAATATGTTTAATCCACATCTCTGCTTTGATTTAAATTAAAACAAAACACAAACAGATCAGCCATGACTTTTATTGAATCACAGAGCAATTGAGGCCCGAATGTTTTACTTCTGCCCCTACTTTATATGTTTGTCTGTAAAAGATAAATAATATTTCAAATTTCAAGATTTTTCTACTTCTCCCCTATTTCACCACACATACCTGTTGTGGTTTACAGAGTTATGTCTGCAGAGTGGTGCACAAACTGTGAATTCATATAGTTCATTTTAGGCTCTTCTTTAGTTTTTCAATTATTTCAATTAAGAAATAACCAGCACAAAAACTTTGGTCGTAACAATGTCAAGGATTGATTTATTACACAACTGTCACTGCAAATTTATAAGTAAATACATTAGTTATTAGCAAAATACAAACACAAAGTTTAAAAGTAGGTATGAGTAAAAGTATAAAGATGAAAATAAGATCAGTTATTGCTGCAGGACTGCGACTTCCTTAAAGAATCCCTTTCCAAAGTGAAAAGATTAAAAACTCTAAGTCAGAATTCAGCAGCTGTTGTATATTTAGTTGAACAGCTGAACGTTTCTCCCACAGGTGCACTGAGCAAAACAGGTTCTGGGAGGGAGTAAAGACTCAGTTATTTTGCTTTATGACAGTGAAGGTTGTAGCCCTTGGTAGTGTGGTTCAGTGCAGCAATCATTTAATGGGTTTCCTTTCTCCATTCTGCCTATTAAGAATCCTTCTCTCTGTGATGATGTTTCTCAGAGATCTTCGTGGATTCTTTTTAAATGATGTCTCACAACCTGTCTAATGCAGATCAGAAATGTAAGTTATCTGCTGTATTAACTTTGACAGATCATTATTCCACACAACAAAGTCAATTATGCTAGAATATCATAAGCACGGTGTCCTTCCAGTTTTTCTGTGAGGCTTTGAGTTCTCGCACCTTTAAATGGACTCTTTCTTTTGTCCTAGGGTTCACTGAATTTTAAATGTCTCAATTTTTGACTGGTGCAGAGATAACACATTAGACTCTTTGTCTTTTTGGGCTATAATGAGTCAACCAGACAGTTACGTGATTTTCAAGAACTACTTTGCAGCATTTAGTGTCCATTTTTACAGACAGCTTAGCTTTCTTTACAAAACATATAAATTATAATTAGACTATCATAATGGGTCACTGAGATTTTGACCCAGTCTATGATGAAACAGTACATGGATAACATATTTAGCACTCAAAGGCCTAGAGTTAAAATGGAATTCTGATTATATAGAATTGAAACCATAAAACATGCAGAATCTCATCTAGTCTGGCCGTTATTGCTTTATTACCATGTCTACGTCACTTGCAGCATAAAACATGTTATGACCCATTAATGGATGAAGGTCCTCAATTTCTTATGGTTCTGAATGGAATAGCCCTCAAATGGTTCTGTTCCCACATTAGAAGAGATGAACTAACTACTGTCCTTTACTCAATCTTCCCCTTGGTCGAACACAATAAGATTAATTTTAAAAGGATCCCTTCCTTTGGTAAAGCCTTTTCCAGCCCAAATGTATTTATGTTTTAAGCAGGAGCCAATTTCATAAGGCTTTCATGAGTCAAAGAAAGAATGAGTTTATCAGCTTCTAAAATGGGAGAAAAGATAATGAAACATGACACACATAGACACAAATTAGAAATGACAGGGGAGTCTAAAAGGGAAGAGTGAGAAAAGAATATACGAATCAGTATTCGACAAGTCTGTGCAGAACATCTAGTAAAACATTGTAGTTGTTAAGGTGGGTGATTCCAGTAATGCTGATTTTGGCAGTTGAGTGGTTCTTCAGGTATTCTTGACTCTGTGGTTAGCTAAAAGGGGCCTGTCTATTTTCCTAGAAACGTGGCTTTAGGCTTGTTTTCAGCAATCAGAGAGAGATTTCATTTATTTTTACTTGCAGGGTTTTCCAGTTGAAGTTCTCACCTGTGCCTGCTCATACGATACTTTAACACAGTGGAGCTTGAACCACAAGCTAACACACTAACACACCAGAGATAGTAGGAACTGCAGATGCTGGAGAATCTGGGATAACAAGGTGTAGAGCTGGATGAACACAGCAGGCCAAGCAGCATCAGAGGAGCAGGAAGGCTGACGTTTCGGGCCTAGACCCTTCTTCAGAAATGGGTCTAACACACTAACACACCAGCTTTCTAGCACACTAGGCCAGAGGATGCTGTTGGTTTTTAACCCAATTCTTGTGTATTCTGGAAGGGTAAAACACAAACATGTCTTCCATCCAGAAGTGTCTGTCTTTAAATGCATATCATGTCTGCAGTCTGGGATGCAACAAAGTCATCTCTCTCTTTGAAGTGTTGCTGTCTGGAAATTCCGTTGACATTCTTAGGTACTATGTCCCATGATTTCTCTTAGAACTCAATGTAATCCACACAGGAATCTTAGGCAGCCCCTGAATTTACACTCTCAGCCATCTTTTGACTTGTATGTCCTTTTTTTTTGAAACAAGAAGCACATGGTGTACTTAAAAGTTTAATATGTCCTTATAAATATCTAGATCTTGCTGAGCAGGTCAATTTCAAAGTTTGCAGATGATACAAAACTTGGAAGAATTGTAAACTGTGAAGACAGCAGAACTCCAGAAGGACACAGATAAGTTGGTGGAGTGGGCAGATAAATGGCAGATGGGTTTCAATGCAGAGAAATGTGTGTGCTTTGAAGGACAATATAAAGTAGAGGGTACAATTCTAAAGGGGTTGAGGGTGTATGTATGAACCAATCATTGAAAGTGGCAGGACAGGTAGAGCAGAGGTTTTGCAGAAACTGATGATCTTTATTACCTCATTTGAAAATCATGTAAAATTTGACCTAAACTAATTTTTAAAAAATTTTTCATTGCATATAGATATTGCTGGCTAAGCAAGCATTCCTAATTTCCCTTGAGTAGGTGATAACGGAGTTTCTTCTTTAACACGTGTAGTGTCTCCCACCCGCCTTCCTCCTCTAACCAAAAAAAAGACTCTGTGGTGTATTGATAAGGTAAGGCTTTTCTTTTTCTTTTTTTTTATCGTGTGCTGGTAAGTAGAGTGACTGGTAAAATTTTTTTCATTTCATTTATCTATTATTTGATATTATAGTAGGACTAAGCTAAGCTTAAGAGTAAAAATGGCAGGAGATCCCAGACCCATGTTATGCTCCTTTTGCTCAATGTGGGAGCTCAGGGACGCGGCTGATGTCCCTGACTCCTACACGTGCAGGAAGTGTGTCCAGCTGCAGCTCTTGTTAGACCGCATGACGGCTCTGGAGCTGTGGATGGACTCACTTTGGAGCATCCGCGATGCTGAGGAAGTTGTGGATAGCATGTTCAGCAAATTGGTCACACCGCAGATTAGGATTCCTGAGGGAGAAAGGGAATGGGTGACCAAAAGGCAGAGAAAAAGCAGGAAGGCAGTGCAGGTGTCCCCTGCAGTCATCTCCCTCCAAAACAGGTATACCGTTTTGGATACTGTTGGGGGAGATGGCTCACCAGGGGAAGGCAGCAGTAGCCAGGTTCATGGCACCGTGGCTGGCTCTGCTGTACAGAAGGGCAGGAGAAAGAGTGGAAGGGTTATAGTCATCGGGGATTCAATTGTAAGGGGAGTAGATAGGCAGTTCTGTGGTCGAAAACGAGACTCCTGAATGGTATGTTGCCTCCCAGGTGCATGGGTCAGGGATGTCTCAGATCGACTGCAAGACATTCTGAAGGAGGAGGGTGAACAGCCAGCTGTTGTGGTGCATGTAGGCACCAATGATATAGGTAATAAATGGGATGAGGTCCTACAAGCAGAATTTAGGGAGTTAGGAACCAAGTTAAAAAGTAGGACCTCTGAGGTAGTAATCTCAGGATTGCTACCAGTGCTACGTGCTAGTCAAGAGTAGAAATGAAAGAATAGGCAGGATAAATGAGTGGCTTGAGAGATGGTGCAGGAGGAAGGGGTTCAGATTTTTGGGACGTTGGGACCGGTTCTGGGGCAGGTGGGACTATTACAAGTTGGATGGTCTACACCTGGGCAGGACTGGAACCAATGTCCTAGGGGGTGCTTTTGCTAACGCTGTTGGGGACGGTTTAAACTAATGTGGCAGGGAGATGGGAACCAAATGAGGAGGTTAGTGGATGGACAGTAAGGAGGTAGTAACTAAAGCCTGTAAGGAACTAGACAATGAAGTCAGTGTGACTAAGGGGAAGAGGATGCAGAGAGCAGATGATGAACACAACGGGACAGGTGGTCTGAGGTGCATTTGTTTTAATGTGAGAAGTGTAGTAGGTAAGGCAGATGAACTTAGGGCTTGGATTAGTACCTGGGAGTATGATGTTATTGCTATTACTGAGACTTGGTTGAGGGAAGGGCAAGATTGGCAACTAAATATCCCAGGATATAGATGCTTCAGGCAGGATAGAGAGGGAGGTAAAAGGGGTGGAGGAGTTGCATTACTGGTCAAAGAGGATATCACAGATGTGCTGAAGGAGGGCACTATGGAGGACTCAAGCAGTGAGGCAATATGGGCAGAGCTCAGAAATAGGAAGGGTGCGGTAACAATGTTGGGGCTGTACTACAGGCCTCCCAACAGCGAGCGTGAGATAGAGTTACAAATACGTAGACAGATTATGGAAAGATGTAGGAGCAACTGGGTGGTGGTGATGGGAGATTTTAATTTTCCCAACATTGACTGGGATTCACTTTGTGTTAGGGGTTTAGATGGAGCAGAATTTGTAAAGAGCATCCAGGAGGGTTTTATAGAGCAGTATGTAAATAGTCCAACTCGGGAAGGGGCCATACTGGACCTGGTGTTGGGGAATGAGCCAGGTGGTTGAAGTTTCAGTAGGGGATTACTTTGGGAATAGTGATCACAATTCCGTAAGTTTTAGAATACTCATGGACAAAGACAAGAGTGGTCCTAAAGAAAAAGTGCTAAATTGGGGGAAGGCCGACTATAGCAAAATTTGGCAGGAGTTGGGGAATGTGGATTGGGAGCAGCTGTTTGAGGGTAAATCCACATTTGATATGTGGGAGACTTTTAAAGAGAAGTTGATTAGAGTGCAGGACAGACATGTCCCTGTGAAAGTGAGGGATAGAAAGGGCAAGATTAGGGAACCATGAATGACAGGTGAAATTGTGAGACTAGCAAAGAGGAAAAAGGAAGCATACATAAGGTCTAGGCAACTGAAAACAGACGAAGCTTTGGAAGAATATCGGGAAAGCAGGACCAATCTGAAATGAGGAATTAAGAGGGCTAAAAGGGGTTGTGAAATATCTTTAGCGAACAGGGTTAGGGAAAATCCCATAGCCTTTTATTCATAAATAAGGAGCAAGAGGGTAACTGGATAAAGGGTTGGCCCACTCAAGAACAAAGGAGGGAAGTTATGCGAGGAGTCAGAGAAAATGAGTGAGATTTTTAATGAGTACTTTGCATCGGTATTCACTGAGGAGAGGGACATGACAGACATTGAAGTTAGAGATAGATGTTTGATTACTCTAGGTCAAGTCGGCATAAGAAGGGGGGAAGTGTTGGGTATTCTAAAAGGCATTAGGGTGGACAAGTCCCCAGGTCCGGATGGGATCTATCCCAGGTTACTGAGGGAAGCGAGAGAGGAAATAGCTGGGGCCTTAACAGATATCTTTGCAGCATCCTTGAGCATGGGTGAGGCCAAAGAGGACTGGAGAATTGCTAATGTTGTCCCCTTGTTTAAGAAAGGTAGCAAGGATAATCCAGGTAATTATAGACTGGTGAGCCTGACGTCAGCGGTGGGGAAGCTGCTGGAGAAGATACTGAGGGATAGGATCTATTTACATTTGGAAGAAAATGAGCTTATTAGTGATAGGCAGCATGGTTTTGTGCAGGGAAGGTCATGTCTTACCAACTTGATAGAATTCTTTGAGGAAGTGACAAAGTTGATAGATGAGGGAAGGGCTGTGGATGTCATATACATGGACTTCAATAAGGCGTTTGATAAGGTTCCCCATGGTAGGCTGATGGAGAAAGTGAAGTCGCATGAGGTCCAGGGTGTACTAGCTAGATGGATAGAGAACTATCTGGGCAACAGGAGACAGAGAGTTGTAGTGGAAGGGAGTTTCTCAAAATGGAGAACTGTGACCAGTGGTGTTCCACAGGGATCTGTGTTGGGACCACTGTTGTTTGTGATGTACATAAATGATCTGGAGGAAGGTATATATGGTCTGATTAGCAAGTTTGCAGATGACACTAAGATTGGTGGAGTAGCAGATAGTGAAAGGGACTGTCGGAGAATGCAGCAGAATATAGATAGATTGGAGAGTTGGGCGGAGAAATGGCAGATGGAGTTCAATCCAGGCAAATGCGAGGTGATGCATTTTGGAAGATCCAATTCAAGAGCGAACTATACGGTAAATGGAAAAGCCCTGGGGAAAATTGATGCACAGAGAGATCTGGGTGTTCAGGTCCATTGTACCCTGAAGGTGGCAACGCAGGTCGATAGAGTGGTCAAGAAGGCATACGGCATGCTTTCATTCATCGGGCGGGGTACTGAGTACAAGAGTTGGCAGGTCACGTTACAGTTGTATAGGACTTTGGTTCGACCACATTTGGAATACTGCGTACATTTCTGGTCGCCACATTACCAAAAGGATGTGGATGCTTTGGAGAGGGTGCAGAGGAGGTTCACCAGGATGTTGTCTGGTATGGAGGGCGCTAGCTATGAAGAGAGGTCGAGTAGATTAGGATTATTTACATTAGAAAAACGGAGGTTGAGGGGGGACCTGATTGAGGTCTACAAAATCATGAGAGGTATAGACAGGGTGGATAGCAAGAAGCTTTTTCCCAGAGTGGGGGATTCAATTACTAGGGGTCACGATTTCAAGGTGAGAGGGGAAGAGTTTAAGGAGATATGCGTGGAAAGTTCTTTATGCAGAGGGTGGTGGGTGACTGGAACGCATTGCCAGCGGAGGTGGTAGAAGCGGGCATGATAGCATCATTTAAGATGTATCTAGACAAATACATGAATGGGCAGGGAGCAGAGGGATACAGATCCTTGGAAAATAGGCGACAGGTTTAGATAGAGGATCTGGATCGGCGCAGGCTTGGAGGGCCGAAGGGCCTGTTCCTGTGCTGTAATTTTCTTTGTTCTTTGTTCTTTTCTCTTTGTTCTTTTTCTGATGGCTTTGGGAAGTAGATACATCTATAGTGTTGTTAGGAAGGGAGGTCCAGGATCTTGACCCAGTGACAGTAGTTCCAAGTCAGGACGGGGTGTAGCTTGGAGGGGAACTTGGAGGTCAAAGTCATCTCCTATTAAAAGAAAACTTAGAGAACTAAAACAAAAAAGAGACAAGATAACCATAACCAAAACTCCACCACTGAAAGGCAGAAACTAGAGGAAATTAAACCAAAACATCATGGGAAAGGGAAATAATGCACTCCAGCCCCAGGGTGCCCACCTAACTAAAAGGCTTCAAGAATACCAAAGGACACGTGTGCTCCCTCTCTGAGGTCACCAAGCATAGATGTAACCACATCTAGCAGGCAGTTGGGGATTATAAACCCTTCCACAGCATGCTGTTGGGATCTGTTGATTGCATCTTTAGCCAGATCCAGAAGAAGGTCCTCTGATCTACCTGCAACCCTCTGCACCAAATCCCTAAAGAGTATGAGGCTGAAGTGCAACCAAAAGGAGGCAAAGTTTTTTAAAGGAAGCGAAACATTACAATCTCCCACAAGCTATGTATATATGGTCCATGGAAACTACAGCACCACAGAAAGAACTCAGCTCTTTTTTAAAACCTAAAAAATTTAACCTAACAATCTAACACACACTGTGCACCAGGGGTAATGTGATAAAACCCAAAAAAAAAAGAAAGAAAACAAGGAGCCACTAAATCAAAATAGTAGTAGTTCAGAGATAATGCAACCCTCTCCAGTCCCCACCTATCCTGAGAAACTTCAAGGTTACCACTAGGCACCATGTGCTCCCTCTCCAAAGATACCCAAAATAGATATACGAGAACCCAGCTTTTTCTCATAGAAATAAACTTCCTCAATTTAACAAGTAGCCCAATCAACAAATTGCAGTGTGAGAATAAGAAAAAATGAAAAAAGGGAGAAAATCAGGAGGGGTATTAAATCAAAATTGTGTTATTAGGGGAGACAATGCACCCCAGCTCCTGTGGTGCCATCTATCTCTAAACACTTTGAGACTACCAGCAGCTACCAGAAGAACTCATCTGTAATGTAAACACATCACAATTTATTAATTCATCCAATCAAGCAAATTACCAACATTGCCCACTCAGGGCAGTGTTACAACAACAAAACAAAAGAGAAGGGCAAAACAAGTGAAGGGGACTGAATCAAAATGGCGTTATTGGGGGAAATATTGTACCTTATTTCCTGTGGTTCCAACTATTTCTGAATACTTTGTGTCTACTAGTGGATACCACAAGAATCCAGGTCTTTTATTCTAGAAACTCACCTAAGGACCCAAATTTTCTATTTTTTTTACTTTGAAAAGCCCACAATCAAATGATCCATTTAACTAATTAGATGAATAACAAACACTTCCCAACAGGGGCAAGAGCCTAGCCTTTTGTTTTTATTTTGATAAACCTTCCACCAAATCACCCAATTAACTAGCTAAACTATTAATATACAATGGCCACCAGGGGAAGTGTTGAAATAACAGAAAGAAAATGGAAAGGTGGGGAAACAAGGCGGGGTGGAATTAAATCAAAATAATGTCAGGAGAGGAGATAATGCACTCCAGCCCACATGGTGCCAAGTCTCTTTAAAATCTTCAAGGAAAAAACACAGCTAGACTTTTATTTACAGGTCAGAGAAAATATGTCAGAACAATACACACTTCTTTGTTTACATATTTGTATATGCAGCATGCCTATGTGTGCAGTTATAATGTCTGGTTTTACTTTTGAGTTCAGTATGTGAATTCACACATTGGTAGATCCTGCCACTTACTGTAATATTTTCCAGTGTGCAACTTATAACCGAATACTCAACTGTGCAAATACCTGTAACCTTTGACTGAAGCAACATTATCATTCAACATTAAATCAAGTGCATAAATATACCTATGACATAACTGTAATTTTAGTCCTGTTGGTCAGATGGTCGAGTGTCCAGGAACGACAAGCAGTCTCATGACTATCTTAGCTGTACAATATCAGACACAACTGTCTGAAAAGAGAAAGAGGCTTCTGCGTGTTTAACACAGAGATCTGTGATGATGAAATTCAGTATTCCCAGCTAAAAAAGTCAAAGTGCAGTCATCTATAGTCTGTTCGGATCAAAAAATGTTTGATTTTAGGGATGGCAAAATGTTACTTAAAGTTTTATATGAAGGTCAAAGTGCACTGAACAAGATGTTAATTAGCTGGATTTGAGTTGAAGTAATTATTTTAGCTTGAAAAACTAACTAAGCTAGGTAACACATTTTGCTACATGACAGTGTTAGATATTTTTTGACATCAATTCTACTAAAATTATATCATTGTATTCGGGTTTTTAGTAAATCAGAAAAGAGAAAAAAACACTTTCCCAACTAATTTTGTACCACAGTATCACCTTTTAGACTGTCAGGTCTGCAGTCAATTTAATTTTGAGAAGTAATCATAGATAGATACAATAGTGAATATTTTAATTAGGTCAGAAACATGCATTTTCTGCTCAGTACTTTTTTAAAAGCTCTCCACTTGAGTTCAGAGATGTTCTGTTTCAGGAAGTATGCAGTAAGATAAAATCAAAAGTTCAAAATTAAAAATGATTTTAGTCTCTACCAAAAATGAAACAGCCCTGGCAACATGTTTTTTTTTGTTAACTTGAATCTGAATAACGACAAATGAAAAGTTTTTAAATTGTGCATTCCAATCATGACTTGTCAGCCAAATATCAGTGGTCTGAACAACTCATATTCACTGTCACATGTCAGGACAGAAAACACATACTTCCTGTTCAGTTTTACCATAAACATTGGCTGCTGTTTTAACTCTTTTGTTCCCTTTGTTATGTACTTTAATTATACTGTTTCACAAATTCACTTGTAAATACTAATTGCAGACTTTAACTTGAATAGAAAGTGCTACCAGAGGATTGAAACTGAAGTGCTTCAGGTAACTGTTCCTCTTGGATACGCAATGAAAAGGTTAAGGTTCCTCTACTCTGGTCTTCTCCCACTGCCACTTTCCTACAGCAACAGCTGTGGTCTCCACAGGCGCTTGTCTGAAACCAGCAGCCACTTCCCTCCCATGTCTTATGCAGAATGGGTAGAAGGCAGATTGATGGTATGTTAAAGGCAGTTGTCTCATACTACTGTGTGGGCACAAAAATAACAGTTTATTAATAGGAATTACTAACTCCAGCTTATGATTTTCTCCTCCTCCCCATTCCAGGATTTCTGAGGATTGTTGTGGAGGTGTAATCCCAGTTTAAAAGCAGCTGCCTCAACACACAATAGGAACTGAAAGTAGGATTTTCTTGGTCTTTATGATTCACTACCACACATGCCTTTACCCACTGGGCTATCAGGGGATTGTTTTGAAACTGTTTTGACTTGCTCATTGGAGCAATGTGCAAATATGTGCAAATAATCAGCGATATCTAGTATTCATACATGTCTGTTTTCTGGTGTTCTGGTGTTCCTACTCATGAATTACAGTTTTGAAAATACCCCAAATCACGAGACTCTAAACTGAAAGTTGTCTCACAACCTGAGTGTTCACTGCTAATTTTAGTTTTAATATCTTCACAATGACCTCTGATATTCAACAATTAAAATGATTTGTGCTGGTTACAGTCTGTATCGTAGCATAAGCGAATCAGTAGATGTTAGCCAGGTTTAAACTTTGGCTTAGATTTGTGCTTCAATCAAAATTTCCAATGTCATGTTCCTGTTGGGCAGTCTCAGCCAGCAGAACATAATAAAAGCTGTACAACCTCCCAGTCTTCAAACAATTAGAAAATCCTGTACACTGGTCCCAGAATTTCTCATAAGCACTCCAGTCAGTTCACATCCTTTCAGAAGATGATAAACCAGGAAACTAATAATCTAAAAGTATTTGCTAATGACAGCACAAATTTAAATACCTGAGCAAAATTAAGTACATATATAATATCAGCAAGATTACATTTTCCCATCTATCACGTGGATTTATGAAGTAATAGTTCTCAAAAGCGGGATTAGTAGTATTACAGTCCCCTCATCACTGGTGAAAACAATAGCAACATTTTTGTCCAAAGCATAAATCTGTCATTGGACCATTTCTACCTTCAGATACAGAAATAAAGCATATGAGGTTCACAGATGATGAAGCCTTGGAGGACCATCCATAGAAAGTTTAGAATGGTTGTTTTTTTGCCTCCGATGGAGCAAAAATAATCAAGGTTTCCATAGCCATGATTTAAATCTATTCCCATCCTGCACTTGTATTGTAAGCCACTGGTTTGGCCTAATGTTTGAAAGTTCTGAATTTGATGGGCTGCATCAATGGTTCCATTTGGGATCCAGCAGCTTATTAGTCTGATGTTAACAAGACCACTGACTTGAAACCATGGCAGTTCATTGACAGGTCTATTGCTGAAAAATAAATATTAATTTCCCAGGTCTCCCAAAGTTTATTTCAGTTGTTACAAGAAGTGAACATATTGAACATGTAAAATGGTAACAGATGTAAGACTGTGCATTTAGAAGTGCATAGTCCAACATATCAGCCATGGGCCAGAATGCTCTTTAATTGGGAAATATCTCTTTCTGGCCAGTGGAGCCAGTATTGAAAATTCAAAGGATTATGCAAGGAGCTACTCGTTCAATCATAAGTTGTTTCTTTCCGATATTTTCCGCTATCACTAAATGTCGAGCCTGACAAGAAATGTCAAGAACGTTCAATAATGATCAAAATCTGTAAAGAAGTATGAAACTTGTCAACAACTGTCATACCTTTTCCAGCTGTTAAAATGTGTTTATGAACAAAACTTTTTTTGAAAGTAGTCTGCAATAGATTTTTTTAAGTAATAGAATTTTATTTGTTTCTCCAGTGTGGTAGTGAAAACTAAACTTGGCATGGTAAATGAAGGGGGAAAATGTGGAACTATTGGTTGGTGTGAGCTGGCACTAAGTTGGCATGGGAAAATGAGAGGCATGAAGGAAGGATAGAGTTACATAGGATGGTATGGGGATTAAATGCCATGCAGATCGATAGAGGTGGGTATAGTGGTGTAGGGGCATTAGGATATGAAGATGGGCACAGGGAGTATGAGGTGGCACGGTAATAGGTAGAGAGCCTTAGGACACATGGATTGGCATGAATGAGGCACTGAAAGTATGTGGGGTGTGAGATGTGGAGGAATGTTTTTTTGACATAGTGCTGCAGCACTGAGGCAGGCTTTCTGCCTGGCAACTGGGAGCCTCCTCAACTCTTCCTGATCCATCCAGCCCACCCCACCCCTGGAACAAAAATAGGAAAGTGCGAACGGCCACTTTTCATATCGGGTTTTACAGAATCAGCAATTTCACCCACCTCTATGCACCCAACCCGGAAGCAAAATTTGTCTGTGCTTGTGAGAGAGAGTGTGTGCTTGTGTGAGAGAGTATTTTGTATCTGTGCGAATGAGAATGTATATGTATTAGTCTGTGTGTGTCATGACAGTGTATGTGTTTATGTATGAGTATGTGTGTCTGTTTTTGGGTCATGAGAGTGAGTTTGTGCATGAGAATGTGTGTGGGTGAATGAGAGTGGTGTGTATTTGTGTGTAGGTGTGTTAGCTTGTGTGTGGATGAGTAACAGAGCATACCTATGAATTTTGAGACTGGAAGTTAGACATACAGACACACCCTTCCTTCTGCTCCTCCTCCCTCCCCAAAAACCTGCCCATACACGGGGACAGTAGAGGAGGAAGTCCTAGGCTGAGAAACAACTCCCTCTCGTATAAACTTCACTCAGAGTATGCAGTACCAGAGGCGAACACAATGTTCTTAGCTTGGCTCTGCCCCACCCACTTTCCTGGTAACCAGGATCAGGGCCCTGGCTGCCCATCGCTAGCTCTGCTCCTTTAATGAAAAGGCAAAGAAAAACTTTGATTAACTCTGCCGTTTGGTCCTTTTAAATTCCCCTCAGCCCCATGGCGTGAGAAAATGATTGAAACGTGGCCCCTCACACGAAAACGGTGGACGGACCAGCTTTGGTTTAGCACAAAGTAAATATGCGGATGTTAGAATCATCTTTTTTTTCATGAGTAGTGAAAACTTTCGTTTACTATTCCTCTGGGATTTGAAAACTACGTTTTCTCATTCCCAGCTTTAAATTAAATGCAACTTGCTTACACAGCAATGCTGTCAATGATTCTCTTTATGTTTGCAGTGAATACTAAGGTGCTGTACTGCAACGCGTGTACTGTTTACTGAACTTTGATGACCTTTCCTGGAATAAGTGCCGCTTCCCAGAAGTTCCAGTAATTCGACCCGAATTGTACACAGCGTAGCATGATACAGCACTCCCTATGACAGTCTTCCTTTAACACAGGAGCGCCAGAGCAGCCCAACCAGTAACTAGCTAGAAATGATGTAGCAACTGTCCTAATGTGGAAGAAAAGGAAGTTAACAATTGAGTGCAAGATGTTGCAACAAGCAGAAGCAAAACCGTCCCTCATCTGAGTGGAAGGACTTTTAAAAAAAGTGTCATGAGAATTATCGTTTTGAAAATGTCACCAGTAAATGTAAAAGAAAACAATGCGATTCTATAAAAATGGTCTGTGTATCCTCAAAATGTGCTGGATTAGTTCTAAACTCTATGAATGCATTGTACAGTTTAATAAAAATTATACGTTCTTTAAAAGAACTGCGTGGATAAAAATGACCTCAAATGACATTATACAGTATTATAACAACCGCTTACATTCAAATAACACTTTTCACAAATAGTAACATCCCAAGATTTTCACTGGTGCATTTACAACACTGAGGCAAATGAAGAGGTATTAGGTCAGTGATCAAATGCTTGGTCAAAGGTACAGGTTTTAAAGTGTACCTTAACGGAGAGAAGTGAGGTAGAGAGGTGTAGAAATTGTATGTCAGACGTAGTACCTGGGCAATTGAAGATAAGGCACCAATGATGGAGCAGTTAAAATTGGAGATGCACAAAAGGCTAGTATTACAGGAGTCCAGAAATTTCGGAGGGTTGGATTTATAGAACATTACAGTGATAGAAGGGGGCAAGGTAACAAAAGGATTTTAAAACTGCAAGAGTTTTAAAATTGGGACATTGCTTGAATGGGAGCTAGTGTAGGCCAAAATGGGATCTGAAAATAGATGAGAAAAAGAGACTTGCTGTGAGTTATGTCATGGGCAGTGCAGCTTTGGGTCAGTTCAAATTTACTGAAGATAGAATGTAGGAGAGTAGAGTGCATAGGAATCGTCAGCTTTAGAAGTAACAAAGGCATTGATGAAGGATTACAGTGATTGATCTGAGATGGGAGAAGTTGAGTAATTATATGGAGATGAAAATTGTTGGTCTTATTAATGTCCTGAATGTGACATCAGCTTATCTCAGGATCAAGGTTATGAGCAGTATGACCTAATGTCAGACTGTTGCCAGGGTGGGTGATGGAGTTTGGAATGAGGACCAAGAACAATGGCATAAACATTCCTGATATTGAAGTTCTGCTCATCCAGTACTGAATGTCAGATAATCAGTCTGATAACGTATGCATGAGTTGAGAAATGTGATGGTAGGGTACAGCTTGATGTGGCCGGTGACCATGTGAAAACTAATGTTGTGTCTTCATATTATGTTACTGGAGAATCTTGATTTGTTTTTCAACGGTATCTTATTCAAGAAATGCATTTGGACAGCCTAGTATAGATGAGGAATAGGAGGGGTAAGGATATAATCTTGAGGGACACCAGAGTTAACAGTGTGGGATCAGGAAGAGAAGCCATTGCAAGTGATTCTCTGGCTGTACTTGGATAGATAAGAATGGAACTAGGTGAAAGCAGTCCCGCCTAGCTGAACAACAGTGGCCTTGTCAAAGGCTGCAGGCAGTGTAGAAAATGTTGACGAGGGAAATTTTACTTATGTCATTGTTACAAAGGATGTAATTTCTTACTTTTGGTAAAAATTATTTTGGTTCTACATCAGATTGGAGTGATTAAAATCAGAGTTGTGGGAAAGACAGGATCAGATATGAGAGGTGACAATGTGTTCACAGATTTTGGAGATCAGAGAGAGTTTGGAGATGAAGTGGTAGTTTGAAAGGATGGGATGGAGGTCAAAGATTGTTTTTTCAAGGTGCAAGGTGATAATAATAGATCTAAGGGCAAGACAGTCAAGACTTCAAGCGAGACAACTGTTTATAGTATTGGCTTAATATGAGACTGAGACTCACCAAGTGTCTGACCCCTTAGTTATTAGAGGTGAGGGTGGAGGGAAAGAGCAGAGGGGTTAATTAAAATGCAGATTTGCAGTAGAGAAAAGAAGTCTGTGGACATGTTTTCATTCAAGGATGATCCTGGAATAGTGAGCAGATTTTTCAGATGACAGCGGAGCCAACAGTGCCTTAATTGAGCCAGCCAGCTCTGATGATGGATGGTTAAACTAATTGTCTACCATACCCTTTCAGGTCGGTGTTCTATTGAGCAGAGAGGTGGGTCAGATCAGGAAATGAATACAGTGAGTAAGAATAATGATTTTTTTGAGGAATTGAACATCAAAGATGGAAGTAAGGCGAGAAAAAAAACTGGAAATCAGAAACAAAACCAGAAATTGCAAGTAAAACTCAATGGGTTTGGCAGTGACTGCGGACAAAGTCAGAAGTGATTTGACACCAGGTTATAGTCAAACAGGTTTATTTGTAATCACAAGCTTCCAAGCACTGCTCCTTTGTCAGGTGAAGAAACTTCATCCGAATTAGGAGCAGTGCTTCGAAAGCTTGTTATTTAAAATAAACCTGTTGGACTATAACCTGGTATCATGTGGCTTCTGACTTCGTCCAACCCAGTTCAACACTGGCACCTCCACTCATAGCATCTGTTGAGACAAAGCAGAGTTAACCATTTGGGTTCCTTCATAATGGGGCTAAGAATATGGTTGAGTGTGGAGTACTGAGTCATGATCCCAAGATGATTTTGGGCTAATTGATTTTAATTATATTATCAATAGCAAGACTGCAGTGAGGCTGAGGAAAATTAGTCAGCGTTCTACTTCTGGTTAGTACCCACTGTGTCCTGGTGCTTGTAGATAATAGATGAATTGGAACCACCCAGTTGTGATCTTCCTCCACTCAGAGTTAAAAATCTGATTAGGACCAGCCAACTATGTTCTATGTGTGTTTGAATGTATGGGTACTTGAACAACATGTGGGAAGGTTGGCACTACCTTTGGAGCAAAACTCTAGCTTTACGAGCAGAAAGACATAAAAAGAAACAGTTTAGAAGGGGAAGAAAATTTTTCACCAGGACTTATTTCTATCTTTACGTTACATTTCACAGCCAAGACTCTGTAAAGTATGTACTAAAACTGGCTGTGGTTACATAAATATCATAAATGGATTGTACAGGAACTACATTTGTACAATATGCAATAAAGGATATTACACAAGTTATACAGGACTGAATTTTACGATATTTTGGATACGTGCCAATTTTGTCGAGTTTCATGGAGAGTTTTTGCTGTGAGGCCCAGTGAGATTTCTCGCAAAATGATCCACACTTGTCTCGTTAACGACTTACTATTTCCCCTGTGGTGTTCCCCTTGTCTGATGTTAGCCCAATTTACAATTGCCACAGTCAGAAGAAATCACCACTCACCCAAATAGTATATAACAGATTGGCATCCCTGACACCAGCACCAACCCTTAACACCGGATCAAGCATCATCATTCTGGAGTTGCCCTTCACTGGCAATGTAATGCCATAGCAGTCCCAACACACGCTGCTTGTGGCACAAAGCTGGCATGGCTGACACTTTCTGGTACATGCAACTCCATCATCTTGGCCTACATATTGTCTAACCACCAGGTGACGCAGGTTACCTGTCCTTACCACAAGTCATCTTATCATTCTCTCTATGTCACTCCAAGTGACACACAACTGCAGATCAGCAACCTTTCTTTGTGCAGCACATGTAGGTGCACGCTGGTGGAGAAAACTGTTTGAAGACCTGCAGCTTATTCAGATCCTGAGAGACGGTTACAAAGAGCTAAATTAATATTATAATCTATCCATAGTTTCAAGTGAGTTAAAGAGACACAATGGCGGGGATAGGATTGTTCTGAGCAGGTTACAGTATTAACACTTGTACAGAAACAGGTCTGAACAATGCTTGCAGCATGGGGCCAATGAGAATTGAAAGATGGAAAGAAACAGTAATGGGTTGACAACCTAGGAAGGGATCTTTAATTTAGTTTATCTTGTAGGAGTAAAATGTACTAGAAAAATACGGTTTTATAAATGAATGAATGGAAATGTGGTATAGGTAGTTCTGCTATAATGCATGTTTCGTTAATGCGAATTGGCTATAATGCGATTGGTAAATAGTGGACGCTGTTTAGATAACGCGAACTTTCTGCTGTACAGTATAGCGATTTTCTACAGTGACTTCCCTATAATGCGACTTTCTGTCGCAATTTTCTATCGTGCAAGGTCACACAAGAACACAACTATGGTGTTATAGGAGAACCACTTGTATAGTAAACACAGAGCGCTTGTGAGTGAGTTATTAAAGAGAATCATAATATAATATCTCACAACTGTGACTCCTGGTTCTGGACTCCCGGCCTCCAAAATCTGCCGTCACCGCCATCGAGAGGGGATGGACCTCCACTGCAACAGTTCACACAGTTCAATTGCTGTGTCCCAGGACACACAACACTGCGCCTAGCTCATCCCATAAAATGGAGTCAGGGTTAAAACTTTCTGGTCCTCCTCTGAGCCTGATGCACAGTAAAGGAGCTCACAGCTGGGACCTGTCTGAAGTGGATGCTGTTTAGTTTGCCTGGCAGCTTGCAGCTACTCCTGGGCATGCTGTCAAACCTGCTTTTCCTGCATCTGCCTTCATCTTCTCAGAAAGGCAGCTACTGCAACCAGCATCCTACCTCTGGCTGTATCCATGACTCCGACTGGCAGGACTTATGTTGGGAACATAACAAACAGAACAGGTTGTTCGTTCAGACAAAGGTCAATTCTGGTATACCCTGCAGATGACAGCTCCATACAATCATTCCTAGAATGAGACAAGCAGCAGCCCAACAACAGGGTCACGTGTAGAGTTCTCATGGATCTCTGAGATAGCTACTATTTTGTAGAGGTGCTGCACTAACTGAGTGATCAACACAAAATAGTAGATTGGGATTGTTCCTTGCAATTTGGAACCTTCACATCCCAGCCCCATCACAACATGGAAGTAATTGATGCATGCAGTAATGGCTGATTATTATACTCACAGTGTAGAGGGGGTTGCTCCTTGCTCCACCCTTGGAAGTCAAGCAAGCACTTTGTTGGTTGTGGCCATTATCTGCCTGTTTTAAAGTCAGTGGTGATGAAACGTGCCTCATCTCTATGTACAATTTGCAAGTGCCAATAACATGACAGGTATTGCTCATTGAACCCCAAACAATCTCAAACTTCATGCATTTCCCATGGATGTTGACATGATTGTGAATGAAGTGTAGCTGCACCATGCAAGTGCATGATCAATGTCTTTGCTCTTTCAGTGTCTTTTTGTCCTGCAGAAATGAAGCCCATCAGACAATTTATCCGTCAGGCTGACACTGATTCCAGCCGCTCTGGGTATTGGCTCAGATATTTTCCAGTTGCAGTTCACAGAGAAAGTAGCTCGTGCTGGATTCCCTCATCTTCTGGCAACACCTAACAATGTAAAAGATTGCCAAGCTATGTCGTGTGTATGAGAAGCAGGACAAATCCAAACCAGCCACTCATCTCCTCTTGGTCTACTCTTGATTATAAGTGATGGAAGGAGTCAGTAGTGATATTAAATGGCACTAGCAAAGGAATAATCTGCTCTCTGCAGATTAGATTTAGGTTCTGCCAGGGCCACTCGGTTCCTTAACACAATGTAGCCTTGGTCCAAACATGGATGAAAGAAGTGAACACAGATGTGAGGCGGCTTGTAGACAGTCAAGACTGCAGATGCTGGAAGCCAGAGTCAGTAAATGTGAAGCTGGAAAAGCACAGCAGGTCAGACAGCATTCGAGGAGCAGGAAAGTCAATGTTTCAGGCCGAAACTCTTCATCAGGACTTGCAGAGAAGGTAACCAGGAGTTGCAATGGGAGAGAAACTCACTAAGCTCACTTCGGAGGGAGGAGGAAAACCTCTTCAAGGTGAGCATCCTTTGAAGAGACTTTGCAGTATTGTTTTCAGCAAATTGGAGATTTTAAGGAATACAGATGCTGGAAGCCAGAGTCAATAAAGGTGGAGCTGGAAAAGCACAGCAGGTCAGACAGCATCCGAGGAGCAGGAAAATCAACATTTCGGGCCAAAACCATTTGTCAGGACAAAACATTGACTTTCCTGCTCTGTGGATGCTGTCCAACCTGCTGTTCTTTTCCAGCTTCACATTTATTGACAACAGATGTGAGGTGAGGCTGACTGCCCTTGACATAAAGGCAGTGCTTGACTGAGAATGGCATCGAAGAGACCAGACAAAACGGAGTTAATGAGGATCAAAGGGAAAACGCTCCTTTGGTTTGAGTCATACCCAGCACAAAGGAATGTGGCTGTGGTTGGCACAAGTCAATCATCTCAGCTCCAGGGCATCACTTACAGAGTCATTGAGTTATAAAGCATAGAAGCAAACTGGATATCCTAAACTGATCTAATCCCATTTACCAGTACTTGGCCCATATCCCTCTAAACCCTTCCTATTCATGTACACGGTGTCCATGTGCATAGATCACTGAAAGTTGCCACCCAGGTTGATAGCGTTGTTAAGAAGGCGTACAGTATGTTAGGTTTTATTGGTAGAGGGATTGAGTTACGGAGCCATGAGGTCATGTTGCAGCTGTACAAAACTCTGGTGCGGCCGCACTTGGAGTATTGCGTACAGTTCTGGTCACTGCATTATAGGAAGGATGTGGAAGCATTGGAAAGGGTGCAGAGGAGATTTACCAGGATGTTGCCTGGTATGGAGGGAAGGTCTTATGAGGAAAGGCTGAGGGTCTTGAGGCTGTTTTCGTTAGAGAGAAGAAGGTTAAGAGGTGACTTGATAGAGACATACAAGATGATCAGAGGATTAGATAGGGTGGACAGCGGGAGCCTTTTTCTCAGATGGTGATGGCTAGCACGAGGGGACATAGCTTTAAATTGAGGGGTGATAGATATAGGACAGATGTCAGAGGTAGGTTCTTTTCTCAGAGAGTAGTAAGGGCGTGGAATGCCCTGCCTGCAAAAATAGTAGAGTCGCCCACTTTAAGGGCATTTAAATGGTCATTGGATAAACATATGGATGATAATGGAATAGTTTAGGTTAGATGGGCTTCAGATTGGTTTCACAGGTCGGCGCAACATCGAGGGCCGAAGGGCCTGTACTGCGCTGTAATGTTCTATGTTCTATGTTCACATCCAAGTGCTTTTTAAAGATTGTAATCGCACCAGCCTCCACCACTTTCTCTGGCAGCTCATTCCATACATACACCACCCTCTACGTGGAATGTTGCCCCTTAGTTCCCTTTTAAAACTTTCCCCTCATACCTTAAACTTATGCCCTCTAGTTTTGGATTCCTCTACCCTGAGAAAAAGACCTTGTTTCTTTATCCTATCCATGCTCCTCATGATTTTGTAAACATCTGTAAGGTGACCCCACAGCCTCTGATGCACCAGGGGAAAATTCCCAGCCTATTCACCCTCAGCCTAGAGCTCAAACCATCCAAGCCCAGCAATATCCTCGTAAATCTTTTCTGAACCCTTTCAAAATTTTAACAACATCATTCCTATTGCAGGGAAACCAGAAGTGAATGCAGCACATGTATTCTAAAAGTAGCCTCACCAATGTACTGAACAGTTGCAATGTTCCAACTTTCATACCCAATGCACTGGCCAATGAACGCAAACGTGCCAAACGCCTTCATCACCACCCTGTCTACCTGTGACTCCAATTTCAAGGAAGCATGCACCTGCACCCCCAGGTCTCTTTGTTCAGCAACACTCCCCAGGACCTTACTATTAAGTGTATAAGTTCTGCCCCGGTTTGCCTTTCCAAAATGCAACACCTCACATTTATCTAAATTAAATTCCAACTGCCACTCCTCAGTCCATTAGTCCATCTGATCAAGGTCCCATTGTACTTTGAGATAACCTTTCTCATTGTCCACTCCACCACTAATTTTGGTGTCATCTGCAAACTTGCTAACCATACCTCCTATATTCACATCCAAATCATTTATATAAATGACAAAAAGCAGTGGACCCAGCATTGATTCTTGTGGCACACGACTGGTCACAGGCCTCCAGTCTGAAAAACAACCCTCTACCACCACCTTCTGTCTTTTACCTTCAAGCCAATTTTCATAGATAGAATAGAATCCCTACAGTGTGGAAGCAGGCCATTTGGCCTATTGAGTCCACAACGACTCTCTGAAGAGGATCCCACCCAGACCCACCCCCAAACCTATCCCTGCATTTCCCACCCTAGACACTATGGGCAATTTAGCATGGCCAATCCACCTAACCTGCGCATCTTTGGACTGTGGGAGGAAATTGGAGCACCTGGAGGAAACCCACACTGACACAGGGAGAATGTGCAAACTCCATACAGACAGTTGCCCAAGGGTGGAATCAAACCCCAGTCTCAGTTTTTAGGGGGCAGCAGTGCTAACCACTGTGCCACCGTGCCACCCTTGTGTATCCAATTGGATAGCTCCCCCTGTATTCCATGTGACCTGAGCTTGCTAACCAATCTACCATGTGGAACCTTGTAGAATGCTTTGCTGAAGTCCATATAGACAACGTCAACTGTTCTGCCTTCATCTTTGTCACCTCTTCAAAAAACTCAATAAAGTTAGTGAGACATGATTTCCCATGCATAAAATTATGTAGACTATCCCTAATCAGTCCTTGCCTTTCCAAATGCTCGTAAATCCTATCCCTCAGAACCCCTCCAACAACATACTCACCATTGATGTCAGGCTCGCTGGTCTTAGTTTGCTGGTTTTTCCTTACCACTTTTCTTAATTAACGGTATCACATTAGCCACCCTCCAGTTTTCTGGCAACTCACCTATGGCTATCAATGATGCTAATATCTCAGCAAAGCTCCCTACAAAGTTCTAAGAAGCAACTGATCATATCCTGGGGATTTATCTATCTTTATGCATTTTAAGACCTCCAGTACCTCCTCCTCTGTAATATGGACACTTTTAAGACATCACTTTTTATTTCCACATGTTCCCTAGCTTCGACGTCCTTCTCCACAGTAAACACTGACACAAAATATTTGTTTAGTATCTCACCTCATGGTTCCACACATCCTGCTTCCAAGTCTTCCAGCTTTCCCTAAACCTACCAGCCTTGCCCTTCACACTAACAGGAACATACTGTCTCCAGACTCTTTTTATCTCATTTTTGAAAGCCTCCCAATTTCTGTCCGTCCCTCTTACCTGCGAATCACCTCCCTCAGTCAACTTTTGAAAGTTCCTACCTAATACAATCAAATTTGGCCTTACTCCAATTTAAAACTTTAATTTTTAGATCAGGTCTATCCTTTTCTATTTTAAAACTAATAGAATTATGATCACTTGCTCCAAAGTGCTCCTCCACTGACACCTCAGTCACTTGCCCTGCCTTATTTCCCGAGGGAAGGTCAAGTTTTGCTCCTTTTCAGGTAGGTACATCTACATATTGAATTCAGGAGTTCGTCAAGATAGTGGCTCAGGTCTGACCATGTTCATCTGCTTCATCAATGATCTTCTCTTCCATACAAGGTCAGAAGTGGAAATTTCCTCTGATGATTACACAATGCTCATCACCATTCGTGACTCCTCAGATACTAAAGCAATTCATGTCCATATAAAGGAAGACCTGGACAATATCCAGGCTTGGGCTGATAATTAGCAAGTAATATTTGCGCCACGCAGTGCCGGGAAATGGCCATCTCTAACAAGAAAGAATCTGACCACACCCCTTAATGTTCAACAGCATTGCCATCACTGAATCCTCCGTCATCAACCGGAACTTGAACTGGATCAGCTATTTAAATGTTATAAGCTACAAGAGAAGGTTAGAAGTTAGAAATCCTGCAGGCAGCAACTCAACGTTCTGTCTCTCCAAAGCCTACATGGCACAAGTCAGGAGTGTGATGTAATACTGTCCCCTTGAAATTCCAACAACACTCAAGAAACTTGACACCATCCAGAATAAAGCAGCTCACTTGATTGGTATTTCATCTACTCCTTCCAACATTCACTCCCTTTTCCACGGATGCACAATTGCAGCAGTGTGTATCATCAACAAGATGCAAATAACTCACCTCGAAATGCAACTTTTCAACTCGTGTCTTCTACCATCTAGAGAAACTAAATGCAGCAGATACATGGGAATATACCTCCAAGCCACAACATCCTAATTTGTAATTAACAGCACTGTGGATGTTCCTACACCAAAAGGACTACCGCAGTTCAAGGAGGAAGTTCAGCACTACCTTCTCCAGGGCAATTAAGGATAGGCAATGAATGTTGACCTAGCCAGCAACACCCACATCCCATGAACAAGTCTGAAAAAAATGCACATCTGTTGTCGAGTTCAATATGGACTGAATATTTGTTTTAAAAAAAATCCCTTAACAGTCTTTGCAGGCTGCTTGGCACAGAGAACAAATGTTGAGTTAAAATTTGAGATGCTGGCCCAGAAAGTTAACAATAATGCTGCCTCTGAAAGCTAAACCTCCAGCACTTACCCTGGAAAGCTTGCAGTATCAGTAGAGTTCCAACCATTTCCATACTGCTGGTGTTTCCATACAAACATTAACTTAGCTGAATGGTGCTGGGCATCCTGCATTCCCTCTCAAGATATAATGATCTCAAGAGCCCTTCAGTAATCGTAATGGGGCACTTAAAGAACGTTAAATAACGGCTTCCTCCGTATGACTTTTTACAGTTCGAGGTAGTTAGCAGCTCCTCAAGTACAGTGAATTGCACAAGAGAGAGGCACATTTTCACATCCAGCATCACTAAATTTTTAATTAAGAAAATTATATATTTCTGCTGGACAATAAAATTAGCAAGATTGCATGGCTCCAAATTGGGCAGTCTATAATTTATTAATGAAATAATTAAATCCTAGGCTGAAACATTTCAAGCTTTTATAATTCAAAAGAAAATTGAAACACACAACGCCCTACCAGGAATATTCAAATAACTTTTTTGTGGCTTAAAGCAGCAATCAAGTCCTCCCTAGCAGGGCAATGCCTTCTGATCGCAAATGATCAAGTAAGATTTATAACTCATCTAGGCAGGAAGTAGATGTTCAAACCACAACTTTCTAAAGGGGCATATTTGTCTGTGTCATTTGTTTGGTAAGAGATTTGTGGCCCAAGTAAAATACTTCCCACACTATCTTTCAATTTCACATTCTGCCTTTTTACATATACTTGATGCGAAGTTAGTTGAAGTATTGTGGATTGGGAGCCAGGACGTTAGAATTTGGTGTTTGTAAAATGCTGGGTGGGGGGAAAGCATTGCATGGTCTCTTTAAAAGATCATGTGTTTTTTCTTTGCTTGGACATATAAAAGGGATGTTTGTGAGCAGCAGCTTGAAAGTTTGTAGGTACACTGAGAGCACCCAAATTGAATCATATGTTTCAAAAGACCATACAGTTAGCAGGCCAAGCAGCAGTTTTTTTTTTACCATGACACTAGGCTCTTGAATTTAGCCAATCAATTTGAACCAGATACTTAGATACCAAAAAACCTATTAAATTTAAGATGATGGTTTTGACAACATAGGACAATCCCATTGTTAGAAATATTGATATGGCATCAAGGGTATAAAAAGAAGGGGGCAGTTGGACAAAGACCCCAGAGCTAGCTGCCATCCGCCAGAGCAAACGGTTGTCAGCTCTCAAGAAAATCACTGGATCTCACAGCATCCTCTATGTATGAGAGAAAGCACATCTAAATTACAATGGCACCAATGGCACAACTAGTTAATATTCCTGACAGAAGGATCAACAGAGGAGGCACAGAACATTCTGGAAGACACGTAACCTGGCTGTAATTTCAAGAGACTAAATTCTATTTTTTTTATATAAGTGGGATTTGCATTTATTGGAACAGCATACCATTAGAATTTTGCTTTATTGGGCAATAGTCAGTAATTAGAAGGGATTTATTTGGTTTGTTAATAGTTTAGTTAATTTGTTCACTGTTAGCATTAGACAAATAAATTGTTACTTGTCGATTTTAAAGTGAGTGTCAAGGATTTATTTTATTTAACCATAGAAGTTTCTGAAAGGCAGGCCACACCACTTTGCACACTCCTTTTACAGATTATAGGGCGAAGTGCTCCTCTTTGTGTGTTTCAGTTTTAGCTCTCAGAGGGGGGTCAACTACTGCAAGGAAGCATACTGACAACTGAACAACCAGGAACACAATGACTACCTGCCAATTCGACCAAAGAACAGACCCATCAACTGAACAGAGATAGTAGGAACTGCAGATGCTGGAGAATCCGAGACAACAAGGTGCAAGGCTGGATGAACACAGCAGGCCAAGCAGCATCATAGGAGCAGAGAGGCTGACATTTCGGGCCTAGACCCTTCATCAGAAAAGGGGGAGGGGAAGGGGGTTTTGAAATAAATAGGGAGAGAGTGGGAGGCGGATAGAAGAGGGATGGAGGAGAGGATAGGTGGAGAAGAAACAAACAGGTCGAAGAGGCGGGGATGGGGCCAGGAAAGGTGAGTGTAGGTAGGGAGTTAGGAAGGGGATAGGTCAGTCCAGGGAGGACGGACAGGTCAAGGGGGCGGGATGAGGTTGGTCGGTAGGAGAT